>NC_092772.1:46753596-46876096 GCF_047496795.1 Chiloscyllium punctatum
TGCGGCACTCCCTCAGCACTGACCCTCCGACAGTGCCCACTCCCTCAGCACTGACCCTCCGACAGTGAGGCACTCCCTCAGCACTGATCCTCTGACAGTGCCCACTCCCTCAGCCCTGACCCTCCGACAGTGAGGCACTCCCTCAGCACTGACCCTCCGACAGTGAGGCACTCCCTCAGCCCTGACCCTCCGACAGTGAGGCACTCCCTCAGCACTGACCCTCAGACAGTGCTCGCTCCCTCAGCACTGACCCTCTGACAGTGCAGTGCTCCTCAGCACTGACCCTCCGACAGTGCCCACCCCCTCAGCACTGACCCTCTGACAGTGCCCACTCCCTCAGCACTGACCCGCCGACAGTGCGGCACTCCCTCAGCACTGACCCTCCGACAGTGCCCACTCCCTCAGCACTGACCCTCCGACAGTGAGGCACTCCCTCAGCACTGACCCTCCGACAGTGCGGGACCCCCTCAGCACTGACCCTCCGACAGTGTGGTGCTCCCTCAGCACTGACCCTCCGACAGTGCCCACCCCCTCAGCACTGACCCTCTGACAGTGCGGCTCTCCCTCAGCACTGACCCTCCGACAGTGCAGCACTCCCCCAGTACTGTCTAAGGGGTGGATTAACAGAGTTGCACTAGTCTTCAATTACATTTGTTTGGGATTCTGACAGTAAATTCTGGGAAGGGTATTTCTAATCTTACTACAGCTTGTGTTTGTATGCTCACTGCCAGGCACATAGAGTCTGCATGAGGGAGTTACAGACTGGGATCTAATCGAGGGGTTCCGGGTGGTTTATATACAGAATAACAGATACCCCGGGAGGGAGTTACAGACTGGAATCTAATCGAGGGGTTCGGGCTGGGGTTTATATACAGAATAACAGATACCCCGGGAGGGAGTTACAGACTGGAATCTAATCGAGGGGTTCGGGCTGGGGTTTATATACAGAATAACAGATACCCCGGGAGGGAGTTACAGACTGGAATCTAATCGAGGGGTTCGGGCTGGGGTTTATATACAGAATAACAGATACCCCGGGAGGGAGTTACAGACTGGAATCTAATCGAGGGGTTCGGGGTGGTTTTTTACAGAATAACAGATACCCGGGAGGGAGTTACAGACTGGAATCTAATCGAGGGGTTCGGAGGGGTTTATATACAGAATAACAGATACCCGGGAGGGAGTTACAGACTGGTATCTAATCGAGGGGTTCGGGGGGGTTTATATACAGAATAATAGATACCCGGGAGGGAGTTACAGCCTGGAATCTAATCGAGGTGTTCGGGGGGGATTTATATACAGAATAACAGATACCCGGGAGGGAGTTACAGACTGGAATCGAATCGAGAGGTTTGTCGGGGGGTTTATATACAGAATAACAGATACCCGGGAGGAGTTACAGACTGGAATCTAATCGAGGGGTTCGGGGTGGTTTATATACAGAATAACAGATACCCGGGAGAGAGTTACAGACTGGAATCTAATCGAGGGGGTTCAGGGTGGTTGAAATACAGAATAACAGATACCCCGGGAGGGAGTTACAGACTGGAATCTAATCGAGGGGTTCCGGGTGGTTTATATACAGAATAACAGATACCCGGGAGGGAGTTACAGACTGGAATCTAATTGAGGGGTTCGGGGGGTTTATATACAGAATAACAGATACCCCGGGAGGGAGTTACAGACTGGAATCTAATCGAGGGGTTCCGGGTGGTTTATATACAGAATAACAGATACCCGGGGAGGGAGTTACAGACTGGAATCTAATCGAGGGGTTCGGGCTGGGGTTTATATACAGAATAACAGATACCCCGGGAGGGAGTTACAGACTGGAATCTAATCGAGGGGTTCGGGCTGGGGTTTATATACAGAATAACAGATACCCCGGGAGGGAGTTACAGACTGGAATCTAATCGAGGGGTTCGGGCTGGGGTTTATATACAGAATAACAGATACCCCGGGAGGGAGTTACAGACTGGAATCTAATCGAGGGGTTCGGGGTGGTTTTTTACAGAATAACAGATACCCTGGGAGGGAGGGAGTTACAGACTGGAATCTAATCGAGGGGTTCGGAGGGGTTTATATACAGAATAACAGATACCCGGGAGGAGTTACAGACTGGTATCTAATCGAGGGGTTCGGGGTGGTTTATATACAGAATAATAGATACCCGGGAGGGAGTTACAGCCTGGAATCTAATCGAGGTGTTCGGGGGGATTTATATACAGAATAACAGATACCCGGGAGGGAGTTACAGACTGGAATCGAATCGAGAGGTTTGTTGGGGGGTTTATATACAGAATAACAGATACCCGGGAGGGAGTTACAGACTGAATCTAATCGAGGGGTTCGGGGTGGTTTATATACAGAATAACAGATACCCCGGAGGGAGTTACAGACTGGAATCTAATCGAGGGGTTCCGGGTGGTTTATATACAGAATAACAGATACCCCGGGAGGGAGTTACAGACTGGAATCTAATCGAGGGGTTCGGGGGGGTTTATATACAGAATAACAGATACCCGGGAGGGAGTTACAGACTGGAATCTATCGAGGGGTTCCGGGTGGTTTATATACAGAATAACAGATACCCGGGAGGGGAGTTACAGACTGGAATCTAATCGAGGGGGTTCAGGGTGGTTGAAATACAGAATAACAGATACCCCGGAGGGAGTTACAGACTGGAATCTAATCGAGGGGTTCCGGGTGGTTTATATACAGAATAACAGATACCCCGGGAGGGAGTTACAGACTGGAATCTAATTGAGGGGTTCGGGAGGGGTTTATATACAGAATAACAGATACCCCGGGAGGAGGGAGTTACAGACTGGAATCTAATCGAGGGGTTCCGGGTGGTTTATATACAGAATAAACAGATACCCGGGGAGGGAGTTACAGACTGGAATCTAATCGAGGGGGTTCGGGCTGGGGGTTTATATACAGAATAACAGATACCCCGGGAGGGAGTTACAGACTGGAATCTAATCGAGGGGTTCGGGCTGGGGTTTATATACAGAATAACCAGATACCCCGGGAGGGAGTTACAGACTGGAATCTAATCGAGGGGTTCGGGCTGGGGTTTATATACAGAATAACAGATACCCCGGGGAGGGAGTTACAGACTGGAATCTAATCGAGGGGTTCGGGGTGGTTTTTTACAGAATAACAGATACCCGGGAGGGAGTTACAGACTGGAATCTAATCGAGGGGTTCGGAGGGGGTTTATATACAGAATAACAGATACCCGGGAGGGAGTTACAGACTGGTATCTAATCGAGGGGTTCGGGGTGGTTTATATACAGAATAATAGATACCCGGGAGGGAGTTACAGCCTGGAATCTAATCGAGGTGTTCGGGGGGGATTTATATACAGAATAACAGATACCCGGGAGGGAGTTACAGACTGGAATCGAATCGAGAGGTTTGTCGGGGGGTTTATATACAGAATAACAGATACCCCGGAGGGAGTTACAGACTGGAATCTAATCGAGGGGTTCGGGGTGGTTTATATACAGAATAACAGATACCCCGGGAGGGAGTTACAGACTGGAATCTAATCGAGGGGTTCCGGGTGGTTTATATACAGAATAACAGATACCCCGGGAGGGAGTTACAGACTGGAATCTAATCGAGGGGTTCGGGGGGGTTTATATACAGAATAACAGATTACCCGGAGGGAGTTACAGACTGGAATCTAATCGAGGGGTTCCGGGTGGGTTTATATACAGAATAACAGATACCCGGGAGGGAGTTACAGACTGGAATCTAATCGAGGGGTTCCGGGTGGTTTATATACAGAATAAAGATACTGGGGAGCGCAGTAGAATTTGCCTTTCTCTGCGTAGTGAAATCCAGCTGGGACCTGTGACAGTGAAATTGAAACTCTCTGTAATTAGAATGTGTGCGAGATTCAGTTACAGCTTTCTGCATTGTGTTGGCACAATGTGCAGCCAATTCAATTGACCCGCTGTCCCCATTTCCCAGTGGTAGGACAGTGATCCCCACAGCAACACCTCAGAGACACTCTTCACTCTGTCCCAATGAATCCCATCGGATCTGGCTGATCACCTCAGACATAGTCAGCTTTCTGAGGAATAGGCAACTCGGCGCAGGCAGAAAGAGGGAGAGAGAGAGATTGAGAGAGAGAAAGTTAAAAATCACACCACCCCAGGTTCTAGTCCAACAGGTTTATTTGGAAGCACACTAGCTTTCGGAGCGCTGCTCCTTCATCAGGTGGTTGTGGAGAATAAGACTGTAAGAAACAGAATTTATAGCAAAAGTTTATAGCATAATGTAACTGAAATTATATATTGAAAAAGACCAGGATTGTTTGTTCAGTCTCTCATCTTTTACAATGACCAGGTTGGTTCCAGTTTTTTTCATACATACATCACAAAACATTTTTTTCCAAAGTTACCTTCTGAAGTGATGTATGTATGAAAAAACTGGAACCAACCTGGTCATTGTAAAAGATGAGAGACTGAACAAACAATCCTGGTCTTTTTCAAGATATAATTTCAGTTACATGACGCTATAAACTTTTGCTATAAATTCTGTTTCTTACAGTCTTATTCTCCACAATCACCTGATAAAGGAGCATCGCTCCGAAAGCTAGTGCTTTCAATTAAACCTGTTGGACTAGAACCTGGTGTTGTGTGATTTTTAACTTTGTACACCCCAGTCCAACACCAGCGTCTCCAGATAGAGAGAGAGAGAGACAGAGAGATTGAGAGAGAGAGAGAGAGAAAGACAGAGTGATGGGCAGAGAGAGAGATTGAGAGAGAGGAAACGAGAGATTAAGAGAGAGAAAGAGAAATTTTGAGAGAGGAACAGAGAGAGACATTGAGAGAGGAAGATAGAGACTGAGAAACAGGGAGAGAAATTAAGAGAGGTGAACAGAGAGAGAGAGAGAGAGATTTGAGAGAAAGGGATAGAGAGCAGGACAGAGAGAGAGAGAGAGAGAGAGAGAGAGACAGTGGTTGAGAGGGGGATAGGGTGGGAGAGTGGCGAACAGAGAGACTGAACACAGAGGGAGAGACAGGCAGAGAAACACAAACAAGAGAAATGGGGAGAGGGAGTGTGGGAGAGAGAGGGAGTAAGATAGAGCTAGAGAGAGAGGCAGAGGAAGGGACAAAGAGAGAGAGAGAGAGAGAGAGACAGACAGAGAGATGGGACAGGCTGTGTGTGTGAGAGAGAGAGAGGGGACAGGCTGTGAGAGAGAGTGTGTGTGGGATGTAAAGAAGGAGGCCATCTGGTGTATTCTATGGTGGAGAGAGGGAGAGAGAGACTGTGAGAGAGAGAGAGAGAGAGAGAGAGGGAGACAGAGAGGAGATAGGCTGTGAGAAAGAGACAGAGAGAGAGAGAGAGTGGACAGGCTGTGAGACTGAGAAAGTCTCACAGAGACTGAGAGAGTGGAGTGCCAGAGAAAGAGAGAGAAAGTATGAGAGGAAAGAAGAGAGAGAGAGAAAGTGTCACAGGGTGCTGGAGAGAGGTGGGGGGTGGGGGAGGTAGAGAGAGGGAGGGAGACGGGGGGAGAGAGAGAGAGAGAGAGAGGGAGGGAAGGGGGGAAGAGAGAGAAGGAGAGAGAAGGTGGGAGTGAGTGAGAGGGAAGGAGAGAGAGAGGGAGAGAGGGAGAGAGAGGGAGAGAGAGGGGGCAGAGAGAGAGAGAAAGGGAGAGAGAGGGTGGGAGTGAGAAAGAGAGAGTGTGTGAGAGAGAGAGAGAGATGTTGGGGGGATGGGGAACAGAGAGAGAGAGAGGGAGGGATGGAGAGAGAGGGAGGGAGGGAGAGAGAGAGAGAGAGGGAGGTGGAATGGGCAGAGAAATAGAGAAGAAAATGAAGGATGAAAGATAATCAAACAGAAGAGCAGGAGTAGACCATTCAGCCCATTGAACCTGCTCAGCCATTCAATGAGATTGTGGTTGATCTGATCACCCTCAACCCCACCTTCCTGCTTTTTCCCTTCAATTCCCCCTTCCTGATTCAAAGCCTCTCTCTCTCAGCCTCGAATTTACTCAATATTCCAGCTTCTGCAGGAAAGAATCCCACAGGTTCCCTCCCCTCAGAGAGGGAAGAAATTCCTCCCCGTCTCTGTCTTCAAGGGGGTGACCCCTTTACCCTGAGATGGTGCCCCTCTGGGTCCTAGACTCTCCCTCACAAAGTGGGGGGGAGAACCACCTCTCCACATCGCCCCCCATCCATCCCCCCTGAGAATTCGGTACAGTCCAATAAAGTCACCTCTCAGTCATCTCAATTCCAACGAGTTACAGGCCCCAACCAACTCAACCTCTCCCTCATGAGGCAGTCCCTCCGTCCCTGGGACCAGCCGAGAGAACCTGCTTTATCTCTGCTTGGATACAGGGCCCAGAACCTGTTCACTCCTGTTCTAGCTGTGGCGTGACTCGTCAGCCCTCACCTTCCAACCTCTTCATGTCACATCCACAAAACTGGCTACAGACGGTTTCCATTCCCCCTCCAACTCATTAATGTCAGTAACTGTGGGCCCCGCACTGATCCCTGTGGGCCCCGCACTGATCCCTGTGGGCCCCGCACTGATCCCTGTGGGCCCCGCACTGATCCCTGTGGGCCCCGCACTGATCCCTGTGGGCCCCGCACTGATCCCTGTGGGCCCCGCACTGATCCCTGTGGGCCCCGCACTGATCCCTGTGGGCCCCGCACTGATCCCTGTGGGCCCCGCACTGATCCCTGTGGGCCCCGCACTGATCCCTGTGGGCCCCGCACTGATCCCTGTGGGCCCCGCACTGATCCCTGTGGGCCCCGCACTGATCCCTGTGGGCCCCGCACTGATCCCTGTGGGCCCCGCACTGATCCCTGTGGGCCCCGCACTGATCCCTGTGGCCCTGCACTGATCCCTGTGGGCCCCGCACTGATCCCTGTGGCCCTGCACTGATCCCTGTGGGCCCCGCACTGATCCCTGTGGGCCCCGCACTGATCCCTGTGGGCCCCGCACTGATCCCTGTGGGCCCCGCACTGATCCCTGTGGGCCCCGCACTGATCCCTGTGGGCCCCGCACTGATCCCTGTGGCCCTGCACTGATCCCTGTGGGCCCCGCACTGATCCCTGTGGGCCCCGCACTGATCCCTGTGGCCCTGCACTGATCCCTGTGACCCTGCACTGATCCCTGTGGGCCCCGCACTGATCCCTGTGGCCCTGCACTGATCCCTGTGGGCCCCGCACTGATCCCTGTGACCCTGCACTGATCCCTGTGGGCCCCGCACTGATCCCTGTGGGCCCTGCACTGATCCCTGTGGGCCCCGCACTGATCCCTGTGGCCCCGCACTGATCCCTGTGGGCCCCGCACTGATCCCTGTGGGCCCCGCACTGATCCCTGTGGGCCCCGCACTGATCCCTGTGGCCCTGCACTGGTTACAGGCCACAGCCTGAATATGTCCCACTTTATCACAACTCTCTGTTTTCACCTGGTTAGCGAATTCACGAGATGGAATAGCGTACACTCTTTAGATTACACAGAACAACAGTCACTGTGTATTATAGTGAACAGCAGTCCCTGTGTATATTATAGAGAACAGCAGTCCCTGTGTGTATTATAGTGAACAGCAGTCCCTGTGTGTATTATAGTGAACAGCAGTCCCTGTGTGTATTATAGACAATAGCAGTCCCTGTGTATATTATAGTGAACAGCAGTCCCTGTGTGTATTATAGTGAACAGCAGTCCCTGTGTGTATTATAGTGAACAGCAGTCCCTGTGTATATTATAGAGAACAGCAGTCCCTGTGTGTATTATAGACAATAGCAGTCCCTGTGTGTATGATAGTGAACAGCTGTCCCTGTGTGTATTATAGAGAACAGCAGTCCCTGTGTATAATATAGTGAACAGCAGTCCCTGTGTATATTATATAGAACAGCAGTCCCTGTGTGTATTATAGTGAACAGCAGTCCCTGTGTGTATTATAGAGAACAGCAGTCCCTGTGTGAATTATAGAGAACAACAGTCCCTGTGTGTATTATAGTGAACAGCAGTCCCTGTGTGTATTATATAGAACAGCAGTCCCTGTGTGTATTATAGTGAACAGCAGTCCCTGTGTGTATTATAGAGAACAGCAGTCCCTGTGTGTATTATAGAGAACAGCAGTCCCTGTGGATATTATAGTGAACAGCAGTCCCTGTGTATATTATAGTGAACAGCAGTCCCTGTGTGTATTATACAGAACAGCAGTCCCTGTGTGTATTATAGTGAACAGCAGTCCCTGTGTGTATTATAGAGAACAGCAGTCCCTGTGTGTATTATAGTGAACAGCAGTCCCTGTGTGTATTATAGTGAACAGCAGTCCCTGTGTGTATTATAGAGAACAGCAGTCCCTGTGTGTATTATAGAGAACAGCAGTCCCTGTGTGTATTATAGTGAACAGCTGTCCCTGTGTGTATTATAGTGAACAGCAGTCCCTGTGTGTATTATATAGAACAGCAGTCCCTGTGTGTGTTATAGAGAACAGCAGTCCCTGTGTGTATTATATAGAACAGCAGTCCCTGTGTGTATTATATAGAACAGCAGTCCCTGTGTGTATTATAGTGAACAGCAGTCGCTGTGTATATTACAGAGAATAGCAGTCCCTGTGTATATTATAGAGAACAGCAGTCTCTATGTGCATTATAGTGAACAGCTGTCTCTGTGTATATTATAGTGAACAGCAGTCCCTCTGTATATTATAGACAACAGCAGTCCTTGTGAACATTATAGAGAACAGCAGTCCCGATGTGCATTATAGTGAACAGCTGTCTCTGTGTATATTATAGTGAATAGCAGTCCCTCTGTATATTATAGACATCAGCAGTCCCTGTGTATATTATAGAGAACAGCAGTCCCTGTATATATTATAGAGAACAGCAGTCCCTGTGTATATTATAGAGAACAGCAGTCCCTGTATATATTATAGAGAACAGCAGTCCCTGTATATATTATAGAGAACAGCAGTCCCTGTGTGTATTCTAGCGAACTGCAGTCCCTGTGTGTATTATAGAAAACAGCAGTCACTGTGTACATTCAATTGAACTGCAGTCCCTGTGTGTATTATAGTGAACAGCAGTCCCTGTGTGTATTATAGTGAACAGCAGTTCCTGTGTATATTATAGAGAACAGCAGTCCCTGTGTATATTGTAAAGAACAACACTCCCTGTGTGTATTATAGAGAACAGCAGTCTCTGTGTATATTATAGAGAACAGCAGTCCCTTTGTATATTATAAAGAACAACACTCCCTGTGTGTATTATAGGGAACAGCAGTCCCTGTGTGTATTATAAAGAACAGCAGTCCCTGTGTATATTATAGAGAACAGCAGTCCCTGTGTGTATTATAGTGAACAGCAGTCCCAGTGTGTATTATAGAGAACAGCGGTCCCAGTGTATAATATAGGGAACAGCAGGCCCTGTGTGTATTATAATGAACAGCAGTCCCTGTGAATATTATAGAGAACAGCAGACCCGGTGTATATTATAAAGAACAGCAGTCCCTGTGTATATTATATACAACAGTAGTCCATGTGTATATTATGGAGAACAGCAGACTCTGTGAATATTATAGAGAATACCAGTCCCTTTGTATATTATACTGAACAGCAGTCCCTGTGTATGTTATATAAGTCTGCAGTCCCTGTGTGTATTATAATGAACAGCAGTCCCTGCGTTTTTATAGAGAACAGCAGTCCCTGTGTGTATTATAGTGAACTGCAGTCCCTCTGTGTATTATAGAGAACAGCAGTCCCTGTGTGTATTTTCGAGAACAGCGGTCCCTGTGTGTATTATAGTGAACAGCAGTCCCTGTGTGTATTATAGAGAACAGCGGTCCCTGTGTGTATTATACAGAACAGCAGTCCGTGTGTCTATTATAGTGAACAGCAGTCCCTGTGTATATTATAGTGAACAGCAGTCCCTGTGTGTATTATAGTGAACAGCAGTCCCTGTGTGTATTATAGAGAACAGCAGTCCCTGTGTGTATTATAGTGAACACCAGTCACTGTGTATATTATAGAGAACAGCAGTCCTTGTGTATATTATAGAGAACAGCAGTCCCTGTGTGTATTATAGTGAACAGCAGACCCTGTGTGTATTATAGAGAACAGCAGTCCCTGTGGATATTATAGTGAACAGCAGTCCCTGTGTGTATTATAGAGAACAGCAGTCCCTGTGTATATTATAGTGAACAGCAGTCCCTGTGTATATTATACTGAACAGCAGTCCCTGTGTGTATTATAGAGAACAGCAGTCCCTGTGTGTATTATAGTGAACAGCAGTCCCTGTGTGTATTATAGAGAACAGCAGTCCCTGTGTGTATTATAGTGAACAGCAGTCCCTGTGTGTATTATAGTGAACAGCAGTCCCTGTGTGTATTATAGTGAACAGCAGTCCCTGTGTGTATTATAGAGAACAGCAGTCCCTGTGTGTATTATAGTGAACAGCAGTCCCTGTGGGTATTATAGAGAACAGCAGTCCCTGTGTGTATTATAGTGAACCGCAGTCCCTGTGTGTATTATAGTGAACAGCAGTCCCTGTGTGTATTATAGTGAACCGCAGTCCCTGTGTGTATTATAGAGAACAGCAGTCCCTGTGTGTATTATAGTGAACAGCAGTCCCTGTGTGTATTATAGTGAACAGCAGTCCCTGTGTGTATTATAGAGAACAGCAGTCCCTGTGTGTATTATAGTGAACAGCAGTCCCTGTGTGTATTATAGTGAACAGCAGTCCCTGTGTGTATTATAGAGAACAGCAGTCCCTGGGTGTATTATCGTGAACAGCAGTCACTGTGTATATTATAGAGAACAGCAGACCCTGTGTGTATTATACTGAACAGCAGTCCCTGTGTGTATTATAGTGAACAGCAGTCCCTGTGTGTATTATAGACAATAGCAGTCCCTGTGTGTATTATTGTGAACAGCAGTCCCTGTGTGTATTATAGAGAACAGCAGTCCCTGTGTGTATTATAGAGAACAGCAGTCCCTGTGTGTATTATAGAGAACAGCAGTCCCTGTGTGTATTATAGAGAACAGCGGTCCCTGTGTGTATTATAGTGAACAGCAGTCCCTGTGTGTATTATCGTGAACAGCAGTCCCTGTGTATATCGTAGAGAACCGCAGTCCCTGTGTGTATTATAGTGAACAGCAGTCCCTTTGTATATTATAGGGAACAGCAGTCCCTATGACTATTATAGAGAATAGCAGTCCCTATGTATTTCATAGAGAATAGAAGTCCCTATGTATATTATAGAGAACAGCAGTCCCTGTGTCTATTATAGACAACAGCAGTCCCTCTGTATATTATAGACAACAGTAGTCCCAATGTATATTTTAGAGAATAGCAGTCCCTGTGTTTATTGTAGAGAACAGCAGTCCCTGTGTATATGATAGGGAACAGCAGTCCCTGTGTATATTATAGAGAACACCAGTCCCTGTGAGTATTATAGAGAACAGCAGTCCCTGTGTGTATTATAGAGAACAGCAGTCCCTGTGTATATTCTACAGAACAGCAGTCCCTGTGTATATTATAGAGAACAACAGTCCCTGTGTGTATTATAGTGAACAGCAGTCCCTGTGTGTATTATAGTGAACAGCAGTCTCTATTTATATAATAAACAACAGCAGTCGCTTTGTATATTATAGTGAACAGCTGTGTATATTATAGAGAATAGCAGTCCCTCTGTATATTATCGTGAACAGCAGTCCCTGTGTGTATTATAGTGAACAGCAGTCCCTGTGTATATTATAGACAATAGCAGTCGCTTTGTATATTATAGTGAACAGCTGTCCCTGTGTATATGATAGAGAACAGCAGTCCCTGTGTATATTATAGAGAACAGCAGTCCCTGTGTATATTATAGTGAACAGCAGTCCCTGTGTATATTATAGTGAACAGCAGTCCCTGTGTGTATTATAGAGAACAGCAGTCCCTGTGTGTATTATAGTGAACAGCAGTCCCTGTGTGTATTATAGTGAACAGCAGTCCCTGTGTGTATTATAGTGAACAGCAGTCCCTGTGTGTATTATAGAGAACAGCAGTCCCTGTGCGTATTATTGTGAACAGCAGTCCCTGTGTGTATTATAGAGAACAGCAGTCCCTGTGTGTATTATAGTGAACAGCAGTCCCTGTGTGTATTATAGAGAACAGCAGTTCCTGGGTGTATTATCGTGAACAGCAGTCCCTGTGTATATTATAAAGAACAGCAGTCCCTGTGTGTATTATAGTGAACAGCAGTCCCTGTGTGTATTATAGTGAACAGCAGTCCCTGTGTGTATTATAGAGAACAGCAGTCCCTGGGTGTATTATCGTGAACAGCAGTCCCTGTGTGTATTATAGTGAACAGCAGTCCCTGTGTGTATTATAGAGAACAGCAGTCCCTGTGTGTATTATAGAGAACAGCAGGCCCTGTGTGTATTATAGTGAACAGCAGTCCCTGTGTGTATTATCGTGAACAGCAGTCCCTGTGTATATCGTAGAGAACCGCAGTCCCTGTGTGTATTATAGTGAACAGCAGTCCCTTTGTATATTATAGGGAACAGCAGTCCCTGTGACTATTATAGAGAATAGCAGTCCCTATGTATATTATAGAGAATAGAAGTCCCTATGTATATTATAGAGAACAGCAGACCCGGTGTATATTATAGGGAACAGCAGGCCCTGTGTGTATTATAGACAACAGCAGTCCCAATGTATATTTTAGAGAATAGCAGTCCCTGTGTTTATTATAGAGAACAGCAGTCCCTGTGTATATGATAGAGAACAGCAGTCCCTGTGTATATTATATAGAACACCAGTCCCTGTGTGTATTATAGAGAACAGCAGTCCCTGTGTGTATTATAGAGAACAGCAGTCCCTGTGAGTATTCTATATTGAACAGCAGTCCCTGGGTATATTATACTGAACAGCAGTCCCTGTGTGTATTATAGTGAACAGCAGTCCCTGTGTGTATTATAGAGAACAGCAGTCTCTATGTATGTAATAAACAACAGCAGTCGCTTTGTATATTATAGTGAACAGCTGTGTATATTATACAGAATAGCAGTCCTTCTGTATATTATCGTGAACAGCAGTCCCTGTGTGTATTATAATGAACAGCAGTCCCTATGTATATTATAGACAACAGCAGTCGCTTTGTATATTATAGTGAACAGCTGTCCCTGTGTATATGATAGAGAACAGCAGTCCCTGTGTATATTATAGAGAACAGCAGTCCCTGTGTATATTATAGAGAACAGCAGTCCCTGTGCGTGTTAGAGAGAACACCAGTCCCTATGTATATTATAGAGAACAGCAGTCCCTGTGTATATTATATAGAACACCAGTCCCTGTGAATATTATAGAGAACAGCAGTCCATGAGTATTCTATATTGAACAGCAGTCTCTGGGTATATTATACTGCACAGCAGGCCCTGTGTGGATTGTAGTGAACAGAAGTCCCTGTGTGTATGATAGTGAACAGCAGTCTCTATGTATATTATAGACAACAGTAGTCGCTTTGTATATTATAGTGAACAGCTGTGTATATTATAGAGAATAGCAGTCCCTCTGTATATTATCGTGAACAGCAGTCCCTGTGTGAATTATAATGAACAGCAGTCCCTATGTATATTATAGACAACAGCAGTCACTTTGTATATTATAGAGAACAGCAGTCACTGTGTATATTATTGTGAACAGCAGTCCCTGTGTATATTATAGTGAACAGCAGTCCCTGTGTGTATTATAGAGAACAGCAGTCCCTGTGTGTATTATAGTGAACAGCAGTCCCTGTGTGTATTATAGTGAACAGCAGTCCCTGTGTGTATTATAGTGAACAGCAGTCCCTGTGTATATTATAGTGAACAGCAGTCCCTGTGTGTATTATAGTGAACAGCACTTGCTATGTAGATATTATAGTGAACAACAGTCCCTGTGTATATTATATAGAACAGCAGTCCCTGTGTGTATTATAGAGAACAGCAGTCCCTGTGTGTATTATATAGAACAGCAGTCCCTGTGTGTATTATAGAGAACAGCATTCCCTGTGTATATTATAGAGAACAGCATTCCCTGTGTATATTATATAGAACACCAGTCTCTATGTGCATTATAGTGAACAGCACTTGCTGTGTAGATATTATAGTGAACAGCAGTCCCTGTGTATATTATATAGAACAGCAGTCCCTGTGTGTATTATAGAGAACAGCAGTCCTTGTGTGTATTATATAGAACAGCAGTCCCTGTGTATATTATAGTGAACAGCAGTCCCTGTGTATATTATAGAGAACAGCAGTCTCTATGTGCATTATAGTGAACAGCTGTCTCTGTGTATATTATAGTGAACAGCAGTCCCTCTGTATATTATAGACAACAGCAGTCCCTGTGTATATTATAGAGAACAGCAGTCCCTGTGTCTATTACAGTGAACAGCAGTCCCTGTGTATATTATAGTGAACAGCAGTCCCTATGTATATTATAGAGAATAGCAATCCCTCTGTATATTATAGACAACAGCAGTCCCTGTGTGTATTATAGAGAACAGCAGTCCCTGTGTGTATTATTGTGAACAGCAGGCCCTGAGTGTATTATAGAGAAAAGCAGTCCCTGTTTATATTAAAAGAACAGCAGTCCCTGTGTATATTATAGTGAACCGCAGTCCCTGTGGATATTATAGAGAACAGCAGTCCCTGTGGATATTATAGAGAACAGCAGTCTCTATGTATATTATGGAGAATCGCGGTCCCTATGTATATTATAGAGATTAGCAGTCCCTGTGTATATTATCGACCATCGCAGTCCCTGTGTGTATTATCGTGAACACCTGTCCCTGTGTATATTATACAGAACAGCAGTCCCTGTGTGTATTATAGTGAACAGCAGTCCCTGTGTATATTATACAGAACAGCAGTCCCTGTGTATATTTTAGAGAGAACAGCAGTTCCTGTGTATATCATAGAGACAAGCAGTCGCTTTGTGTATTATACAGAAGAGCAGACCCTGTACATATTATATACAGTAGCAGTCCCTGTGTATACTATAGAAAACAGCAGTCACTTTGTATATTATAGCGAACACCACTCCCTGTGTGTATTATAGACAACAGCAGTCCCTGTATATATAACATAGAACAGCAATCCCTGTGGAAATTATCGTGAACAGCAGTCCCTATGTATATTATAGAGAACACTCGTCTTGTGTGTATTATATAAGAACAGCTGTCCCTGTGTATATTATAGTGAAGAGCTGTCCCTGTGCATATTATAGAGAACATCAGTCCCTGTGTATATTATAGAGAACACCAGTCCCTGTGTGTATGAGATAAGAACAGCTGTCCCTGTGTATATTATAGTGAACAGCAGTCCCTGTGTATATTATAGAGAACAGCAGTCCCTGTGTATATTATAAAGAACAGCAGTCCCTGTGTGTATTATAGTGAACAGCAGTCCCTGTGTATTATAGAGAACAGCAGTCCCTGTGTATATTATAGTGAACAGCAATCCCTGTGTATATTAGAGAACAGCAGTCCCTGTGTATATTATAGTGAACAGCAGTCCCTGTGTATATTATAGTGAACAGCAGTCCCTGTGCATATTAGAGAACAGCAGTCCCTGTGTGTATAATATAGTGAACAGCAGTTCCTGTGTATAATATAGTGAACAGCAATCCCTGTGCATATTAGAGAACAGCAGTCCCTGTGTATATTATAGAGAACACCAGTCCCTGTGTGAATTAGATAAGAACAGCTGTCCCTGTGTATATTATAGTGAACAGCAGTCCCTATGCGTATTATAGTGAACAGCAGTCCCTTTGTATATTATAGTGAACAGCAGTCCCTGTGTGTATTATACAGAATAGCAGTCCCTGTGTATATTACAGTGAACAGCAGCCCTGTGTGAATTATAGAGAACAGCAGTCCCTATGTGTATTCTAGTGAACAGCAGTTCCTGTGTATATGATAGAGAACAGCAGTCCCTGTGTATATTATAGAGAACAGCAGTCCCTGTGTATATTATAGAGAACAGCAGTCCCTGTGCGTGTTAGAGAGAACACCAGTCCCTGTGTATATTATAGAGAACAGCAGTCCCTGTGTATATTATATAGAACAGCAGTCCCTGTGTGTATTATAGAGAACAGCAGTCCCTGTGTGTATTCTAGTGAACAGCAGTCACTGTGTGTATTGGAGAGAACAGCAGTCCTTGTGTGTATTATAGTGAACAGCAGTACCTGTGTATATTATAGAAAACAGCAGTCCCTTTGTATATTATAGCGAACACCACTCCCTGTGTGTATTAGAGAGAACAGCAGTCCCTGTATGTATTACATTGAACAGCAATCCCTGTGGATATTATCGTGAACAGCAGTCCCTATGTATATTACAGAGAACACTAGTCTTGTGTGTCTTCTATAAGAACAGCTGTCCCTGTGTATATTATAGTGAACAGCTGTCCCTGTGCATATTATAGAGAACACCAGTCCCTGTGTGTATTAGATAAGAACAGCTGTCCCTGTGTATATTACAGTGAACAGCAATCCCTGTGCATATTAGAGAACAGCAGTCCCTGTGTATATTATAGTGAACAGCTGTCCCTGTGCATATTATAGAGAACACCAGTCCCTGTGTGTATTAGATAAGAACAGCTGTCCCTGTGTATATTATAGTGAACAGCAGTCCCTGTGTATATTATAGAGAACACCAGTCCCTGTGTGTATTAGATAAGAACAGCTGTCCCTGTGTATATTATAGAGAACAGCAGTCCCTGTGTATATTATAGTGAACAGCAGTCCCTGTGTGTATTATAGTGAACAGCAGTCCCTGTGTATTATAGAGAACAGCAGTCCCTGTGTATATTATAGTGAACAGCAATCCCTGTGTATTATAGAGAACAGCAGTCCCTGTGTGTATTATAGTGAACAGCAGTCCCTGTGCATATTATAGAACAGCAGTCCCTGTGTATATTATAGAGAACACTAGTCCCTGTGTGAATTAGATAAGAACAGCTGTCCCTGTGGATATTATAGTGAACAGCAGTCCCCATGCGTATTATAGTGAACAGCAGTCCCTTTGTATATTATAGTGAACAGCAGTCCCTGTGTGTATTATACAGAATAGCAGTCCCTGTGTGTATTACAGTGAACAGCAGTCACTGTGTATATTATAGAGAACAGCAGTCCCTGTGTATATTACAGTGAACAGCAGTCCCTGTGTGAATTATAGAGAACAGCAGTCCCTGTGTGTATTATAGAGAACAGCAGTCCCTGTGTCTATTATAGTGAACAACACTCCCTTTGGAAATTATAGAGAATAGCAGTCCCTATGTATATTATAGACAACAGCAGTCGCTTTGTATATTATTGTGAACAGCAGTCCCTGTGTGTATTATAGTGAACAGCAGTCCCTGTGTGTATTATAGTGAACAGCAGTCCCTGTGTATTATAGAGAACAGCAGTCCCTGTGTGTATTATAGTGAACAGCAGTCCCTGTGTGTATTATAGTGAACAGCAGTCCCTGTGTATTATAGAGAACAGCAGTCCCTGTGTGTATTATAGTGAACAGCAGTCCCTGTGTGTATTATAGTGAACAGCAGTCCCTGTGTGTATTATAGTGAACAGCAGTCCCTGTGTATATTATAGTGAACAGCAGTCCCTGTGTGTATTATAGAGAACACCACTCCCTGTGTGTATTATAGTGAACAGCAATCCCTGTGTGTATTATAGAGAACACCACTCCCTGTGTGTATTATAGTGAACAGCAGTCCCTGTGTGTATTATAGTGAACAGCAGTCCCTGTGTGTATTATAGTGAACAGCAGTCCCTGTGTGTATTATAGTGAACAGCAGGCCCAGTGTGTATATTATAGAGAACAGCAGTCCCTGTGTGTATTATAGAGAACAGCAGTCCCTGTGTGTATTATAGTGAACAGCAGTCCCTGTGTGTATTACAGTGAACAGCAGTCCCTGTGTGTATTATAGAGAACAGCAGTCCCTGTGTGTATTATAGAGAACAGCAGACCCTGTTGGTATTATACAGAACAGCAGTCCCTGTGTGTATTATAGTGAACAGCAGGCCCCGTGTGTATTATAGTGAACAGCAGTCCCTGTGTATATTATAGTGAACAGCAGTCCCTGTGTATATTATAGTGAACAGCAGTCCCTGTGTATATTATACAGAACAGCAGTCCCTGTGTGTATTATAGTGAACAGCAATCCCTGTGTGTATTATAGAGAACAGCAGTCCCTGTGTGTATTATAGAGAACAGCAGTCCCTGTGTGTATTATAGTGAACAGCTGTCCCTGTGTGTATTATATAGAACAGCAGTCCCTGTGTATATTATAGTGAACATCAGTCCCTGTGTGTATTATAGAGAACAGCAGTCCCTGTGTATATTATAGAGAACAGCAGTCCCTGTGTATATTATAGATAATAGCAGTCCCTCTGTATGTTATAGACAACAGCAGTCGCTTTGTATATTATAGAGAACAGCAGTCCCTGTGTACATTATAGTGAACAGCAGTCCCTGTGTATATTATGCAGAACAGCAGTCCCTGTGTGTATTATAGTGAACAGCAGTCCCTGTGTGTCTGAGAGAGAACAGCTGTCCCTGTGTATATAAAACAGAACAGCAGTCCCTGTGTGTTTTTTAGTGAACAGCAGTCCCTGTGTGTATTTTCGAGAATAGCAGTCCCTCTGTATATTATAGACAACAGCAGTCACTTTGTATATTAGAGGGAACAGCAGTCCCTGTGTATATTATAGTGAACAGCAGTCCCTGTGTATATTATACAGAACAGCAGTCCCTGTGTATATTATAGAGAACAGCAGTCCCTGTGGATATTATAGAGAACAGCAGTCCCTGTGTGTATTATAGAGAACAGCAGTCCCTGTGTGTATTATGAAGAACAGCAGTCCCTGTGTATATTATAGAGAACACCAGTCCCTGTGTATATGATAGAGAACAGCAGTCCCTGTGTATATTATAGTGAACAGCAGTCCCTGTGTGTATTATAGTGAACAGCAGTCCCTGTGTATTATGGAGAACAGCAGTCCCTGTGTATATTATAGTGAACAGCAATCCCTGTGCATATTAGAGAACAGCAGTCCCTGTGTATATTATAGAGAACACTAGTCCCTGTGTGAATTCGATAAGAACAGCTGTCCCTGTGTATATTATAGTGAACAGCAGTCCCTATGCGTATTATAGTGAACAGCAGTCCCTTTGTATATTATAGTGAACAGCAGTCCCTGTGTGTATTATACAAAATAGCAGTCTCTGTGTATATTATAGAGAATAGCAGTCCCTGTGTATAATACAGTGAACAGCAGTCCCTGTGTGAATTATAGAGAACAGCAGTCCCTGTGTATATTACAGAGAATAGCAGTCCCTATGTATATTATAGACAACAGCAGTCGCTTTGTATATTATTGTGAATTGCAGTCCCTGTGTCTATTATAGTGAACAGCAGTCCCTGTGGGTATTATAGTGAACAGCAGTCCCTGTGTATTATAGAGAACAGCAGTCCCTGTGTATATTATAGTGAACAGCAATCCCTGTGCATATTAGAGAACAGCAGTCCCTGTGTATATTATAGAGAACACTAGTCCCTGTGTGAATTAGATAAGAACAGCTGTCCCTGTGTATATTATAGTGAACAGCAGTCCCTATGCGTATTATAGTGAACAGCAGTCCCTTTGTATATTATAGTGAACAGCTTTCCCTGTGTGTATTATACAGAATAGCAGTCCCTGTGTATATTATAGAGAATAGCAATCCCTGTGTATAATACAGTGAACAGCAGTCCCTGTGTGAATTATAGAGAACAGCAGTCCCTGTGTGTATTATAGTGAACAGCAGTCACTGTGTATATTATAGACAACAGCAGTCCCTGTGTATATTACAGTGAACAGCAGTCCCTGTGTGAATTATAGAGAACAGCAGTCCCTGTGTGTATTATAGAGAACAGCAGTCCCTGTGTCTATTATAGTGAACAGCAGTCCCTTTGTATATTATAGAGAATAGCAGTCCCTATGTCTATTATAGACAACAGCAGTCGCTTTGTATATTATTGTGAACAGCAGTCCCTGTGTCTATTATAGTGAACAGCAGTCCCAGTGTATATTATACAGAACAGCCGTCCCTGTGTGTATTATAGTGAACAGCAGTCCCTGTGTATATGATACAGAACAGCAGTCCCTGTGTGTATTATAGAGAACAGCAGTTCCTGTGTGTATTATAGTGAACAGCAGTCCCTGTGTGTATTGTATAGAACAGCAGTCCCTGTGTATATTATAGTGAACTGCAGTCCCTGTGTGTATTATAGTGAACAGCGGTCCCTGTGAATATTATGGAGAACACCAGTCCCTGTGTGTATTATAGAGAACAGCAGTCCCTGTGTGTATTATAGTGAACAGCAGTCCCTGTATGTATTATAGAGAACAGCAGTCCCTGTGTATATTATAGAAAATAGCAGTCCTTCTGTATGTTATACACAACAGCAGTCGCTTTGTATATTATAGAGTACAGCAGTCCCTGTGTGTTTTTTAGTGAACAGCAGTCCCTGTGTGTATTATAGAGAATAGCAGTCCCTCTGTATATTATAGACAACAGCAGTCGCTTTGTATATTAGAGGGAACAGCAGTCCCTGTGTATATTATAGTGAACAGCAGTCCCTGTGTATATTATAGTGAACAGCAGTCCCTGTGTGTATTATAGAGAACAGCAGTCCCTGTGTATATTATAGATAATAGCAGTCCCTCTGTATGTTATAGACAACAGCAGTCGCTTTGTATATGATAGAGAACAGCAGTCCCTGCGTATATTATACAGAACAGCAGTCCCTGTGTGTATTACAGAGAACAGCAGTCCCTGTGTGTCTGAGAGAGAACAGCAGTCCCTGTGTATATTATACAGAACAGCAGTCCCTGTGTGTATTATAGAGAACAGCAGTCCCTGTGTATATGATAGAGAACAGCAGTCCCTGTGTATATTATAGTGAACAGCAGTCCCTGTGTGTATTATAGTGAACAGCAGTCCCTGTGTATTATAGAGAACAGCAGTCCCTGTGTATATTATAGTGAACAGCAATCCCTGTGCATATTAGAGAACAGCAGTCCCTGTGTATATTATAGAGAACACTAGTCCCTGTGTGAATTAGATAAGAACAGCTGTCCCTGTGTATATTATAGTGAACAGCAGTCCCTATGCGTATTATAGTGAACAGCAGTCCCTTTGTATATTATAGTGAACAGCAGTCCCTGTGTGTATTATACAGAATAGCAGTCTCTGTGTATATTATAGAGAATAGCAGTCCCTGTGTATAATACAGTGAACAGCAGTCCCTGTGTGAATTATAGAGAACAGCAGTCCCTGTGTATATTACAGAGAATAGCAGTCCCTATGTATATTATAGACAACAGCAGTCGCTTTGTATATTATTGTGAACAGCAGTCCCTGTGTCTATTATAGTGAACAGCAGTCCCTGTGTGTATTATAGTGAACAGCAGTCCCTGTGTATTATAGAGAACAGCAGTCCCTGTGTATATTATAGTGAACAGCAATCCCTGTGCATATTAGAGAACAGCAGTCCCTGTGTATATTATAGAGAACACTAGTCCCTGTGTGAATTAGATAAGAACAGCTGTCCCTGTGTATATTATAGTGAACAGCAGTCCCCATGCGTATTATAGTGAACAGCAGTCCCTTTGTATATTATAGTGAACAGCAGTCCCTGTGTGTATTATACAGAATAGCAGTCCCTGTGTATATTATAGAGAATAGCAATCCCTGTGTATAATACAGTGAACAGCAGTCCCTGTGTGAATTATAGAGAACAGCAGTCCCTGTGTGTATTATAGTGAACAGCAGTCACTGTGTATATTATAGACAACAGCAGTCGCTGTGTATATTACAGTGAACAGCAGTCCCTGTGTGAATTATAGAGAACAGCAGTCCCTGTGTCTATTATAGTGAACAGCAGTCCCTTTGTATATTATAGAGAATAGCAGTCCCTATGTCTATTATAGACAACAGCAGTCGCTTTGCATATTATTGTGAACAGCAGTCCCTGTGTCTATTATAGTGAACAGCAGTCCCAGTGTATATTATACAGAACAGCCGTCCCTGTGTGTATTATAGTGAACAGCAGTCCCTGTGTATATGATACAGAACAGCAGTCCCTGTGTGTATTATAGAGAACAGCAGTCCCTGTGTGTATTATAGTGAACAGCAGTCCCTGTGTGTATTGTATAGAACAGCAGTCCCTGTGTATATTATAGTGAACTGCAGTCCCTGTGTGTATTATAGTGAACAGCGGTCCCTGTGAATATTATAGAGAACACCAGTCCCTGTGTGTATTATAGAGAACAGCAGTCCCTGTGTGTATTATAGTGAACAGCAGTCCCTGTATGTATTATAGAGAACAGCAGTCCCTGTGTATATTATAGAAAATAGCAGTCCCTCTGTATGTTATAGACAACAGCAGTCGCTTTGTATATTATAGAGAACAGCAGTCCCTGTGTGTTTTTTAGTGAACAGCAGTCCCTGTGTGTATTATAGAGAATAGCAGTCCCTCTGTATATTATAGACAACAGCAGTCGCTTTGTATATTAGAGGGAACAGCAGTCCCTGTGTATATTATAGTGAACAGCAGTCCCTGTGTATATTATAGTGAACAGCAGTCCCTGTGTGTATTATAGAGAACAGCAGTCCCTGTGTATATTATAGATAATAGCAGTCCCTCTGTATGTTATAGACAACAGCAGTCGCTTTGTATATGATAGAGAACAGCAGTCCCTGCGTATATTATACAGAACAGCAGTCCATGTGTGTATTACAGAGAACAGCAGTCCCTGTGTGTCTGAGAGAGAACAGCAGTCCCTGTGTATATTATACAGAACAGCAGTCCCTGTGTGTATTATAGAGAACAGCAGTCCCTGTGTATATGATAGAGAACAGCAGTCCCTGTGTATATTATAGTGAACAGCAGTCCCTGTGTGTATTATAGTGAACAGCAGTCCCTGTGTATTATAGAGAACAGCAGTCCCTGTGTATATTATAGTGAACAGCAATCCCTGTGCATATTAGAGAACAGCAGTCCCTGTGTATATTATAGAGAACACTAGTCCCTGTGTGAATTAGATAAGAACAGCTGTCCCTGTGTATATTATAGTGAACAGCAGTCCCTATGCGTATTATAGTGAACAGCAGTCCCTTTGTATATTATAGTGAACAGCAGTCCCTGTGTGTATTATACAGAATAGCAGTCTCTGTGTATATTATAGAGAATAGCAGTCCCTGTGTATAATACAGTGAACAGCAGTCCCTGTGTGAATTATAGAGAACAGCAGTCCCTGTGTATATTACAGAGAATAGCAGTCCCTATGTATATTATAGACAACAGCAGTCGCTTTGTATATTATTGTGAACAGCAGTCCCTGTGTCTATTATAGTGAACAGCAGTCCCTGTGTGTATTATAGTGAACAGCAGTCCCTGTGTATTATAGAGAACAGCAGTCCCTGTGTATATTATAGTGAACAGCAATCCCTGTGCATATTAGAGAACAGCAGTCCCTGTGTATATTATAGAGAACACTAGTCCCTGTGTGAATTAGATAAGAACAGCTGTCCCTGTGTATATTATAGTGAACAGCAGTCCCTATGCGTATTATAGTGAACAGCAGTCCCTTTGTATATTATAGTGAACAGCAGTCCCTGTGTGTATTATACAGAATAGCAGTCCCTGTGTATATTATAGAGAATAGCAATCCCTGTGTATAATACAGTGAACAGCAGTCCCTGTGTGAATTATAGAGAACAGCAGTCCCTGTGTGTATTATAGTGAACAGCAGTCACTGTGTATATTATAGACAACAGCAGTCCCTGTGTATATTACAGTGAACAGCAGTCCCTGTGTGAATTATAGAGAACAGCAGTCCCTGTGTGTATTATAGAGAACAGCTGTCCCTGTGTCTATTATAGTGAACAACACTCCCTTTGGAAATTATAGAGAATAGCAGTCCCTATGTATATTATAGACAACAGCAGTCGCTTTGTATATTATTGTGAACAGCAGTCCCTGTGTGTATTATAGAGAATAGCAGTCCCTATGTCTATTATAGACAACAGCAGTCGCTTTGTATATGATAGAGAACAGCAGTCCCTGTGTCTATTATAGTGAACAGCAGTCCCAGTGTATATTATACAGAACAGCCGTCCCTGTGTGTATTATAGTGAACAGCAGTCCCTGTGTATATGATACAGAACAGCAGTCCCTGTGTGTATTATAGAGAACAGCAGTCCCTGTGTGTATTATAGTGAACAGCAGTCCTGTGTGTATTGTATAGAACAGCAGTCCCTGTGTATATTATAGTGAACTGCAGTCCCTGTGTGTATTATAGTGAACAGCGGTCCCTGTGAATATTATAGAGAACACCAGTCCCTGTGTGTATTATAGAGAACAGCAGTCCCTGTGTGTATTATAGTGAACAGCAGTCCCTGTGTGTATTATAGAGAACAGCAGTCCCTGTGTATATTATAGAAAATAGCAGTCCCTCTGTATGTTATAGACAACAGCAGTCGCTTTGTATATTATAGAGAACAGCAGTCCCTGTGTGTTTTTTAGTGAACAGCAGTCCCTGTGTGTATTATAGAGAATAGCAGTCCCTCTGTATATTATCGACAACAGCAGTCGCTTTGTATATTAGAGGGAACAGCAGTCCCTGTGTATATTATAGTGAACAGCAGTCCCTGTGTATATTATAGTGAACAGCAGTCCCTGTGTGTATTATAGAGAACAGCAGTCCCTGTGTATATTATAGATAATAGCAGTCCCTCTGTATGTTATAGACAACAGCAGTCGCTTTGTATATGATAGAGAACAGCAGTCCCTGCGTATATTATACAGAACAGCAGTCCCTGTGTGTATTACAGAGAACAGCAGTCCCTGTGTGTCTGAGAGAGAACAGCAGTCCCTGTGTATATTATACAGAACAGCAGTCCCTGTGTGTTTTTTAGTGAACAGCAGTCCCTGTGTGTATTATAGAGAATAGCAGTCCCTCTGTATATTATAGACAACAGCAGTCGCTTTGTATATTAGAGGGAACAGCAGTCCCTGTGTATATTATAGTGAACAGCAGTCCCTGTGTATATTATACAGAACAGCAGTCCCCGTGTATATTATAGAGAACAGCAGTCCCTGTGGATATTATAGAGAACAGCAGTCCCTGTGTGTATTATGAAGAACAGCAGTCCCTGTGTATATTATAGAGAACAGCAGTCCCTGTGTGTATGATAGAGAACAGCAGTCCCTGTGTATATTCTAGAGAACAGCAGTCCCTGTGTATATTATCGTGAACAGCAGTCCCTGTGTGAATTATAATGAACAGCAGTCCCTATGTATATTATAGACAACAGCAGTCGCTTTGTATATTATAGAGAACAGCAGTCACTGTGTATATTATTGTGAACAGCAGTCCCTGTGTATATTATAGTGAACAGCAGTCCCTGTGTGTATTATAGAGAACAGCAGTCCCTGTGTGTATTATAGTGAACAGCAGTCCCTGTGTATATGATAGTGAACAGCAGTCCCTGTGTGTATTATAGTGAACAGCAGTCCCTGTGTATATTATAGTGAACAGCAGTCCCTGTGTGTATTATAGTGAACAGCACTTGCTATGTAGATATTATAGTGAACAACAGTCCCTGTGTATATTATATAGAACAGCAGTCCCTGTGTGTATTATAGAGAACAGCATTCCCTGTGTATATTATAGAGAACAGCATTCCCTGTGTATATTATATAGAACACCAGTCTCTATGTGCATTATAGTGAACAGCACTTGCTGTGTAGATATTATAGTGAACAGCAGTCCCTGTGTATATTATATAGAACAGCAGTCCCTGTGTGTATTATAGAGAACAGCAGTCCCTGTGTGTATTATATAGAACAGAAGTCCCTGTGTATATTATAGTGAACAGCAGTCCCTGTGTATATTATAGAGAACAGCAGTCTCTATGTGCATTATAGTGAACAGCTGTCTCTGTGTATATTATAGTGAACAGCAGTCCCTCTGTATATTATAGACAACAGCAGTCCCTGTGTATATTATAGAGAACAGCAGTCCCTGTGTCTATTACAGTGAACAGCAGTCCCTGTGTATATTATAGTGAACAGCAGTCCCTGTGTATATTATACAGAACAGCAGTCCCTATGCATATGATAGAGAATAGCAATCCCTCTGTATATTATAGACAACAGCAGTCCCTGTGTGTATTATAGAGAACAGCAGTCCCTGTGTGTATTATAGTGAACAGCAGGCCCTGAGTGTATTATAGAGAAAAGCAGTCCCTGTTTATATTAAAAGAACAGCAGTCCCTGTGTATATTATAGTGAACCGCAGTCCCTGTGTATATTATAGAGAACAGCAGTCCCTGTGGATATTATAGAGAACAGCAGTCTCTATGTATATTATGGAGAATCGCGGTCCCTATGTATATTATAGAGAATAGCAGTCCCTGTGTATATTATCGACAATCGCAGTCCCTGTGTGTATTATCGTGAACACCTGTCCCTGTGTATATTATACAGAACAGCAGTCCCTGTGTATATTTTAGAGAGAACAGCAGTTCCTGTGTATATCATAGAGACAAGCAGTCGCTTTGTGTATTATACAGAAGAGCAGACCCTGTACATATTATATACAGTAGCAGTCCCTGTGTATACTATAGAAAACAGCAGTCACTTTGTATATTATAGCGAACACCACTCCCTGTGTGTATTATAGACAACAGCAGTCCCTGTATATATAACATAGAACAGCAATCCCTGTGGAAATTATCGTGAACAGCAGTCCCTATGTATATTATAGAGAACACTCGTCTTGTGTGTATTATATAAGAACAGCTGTCCCTGTGTATATTATAGTGAAGAGCTGTCCCTGTGCATATTATAGAGAACAGCAGTCCCAGTGTATATTATAGAGAACACCAGTCCCTGTGTGTATTAGATAAGAACAGCTGTCCCTGTGTATATTATAGTGAACAGCAGTCCCTGTGTATATTATAGAGAACAGCAGTCCCTGTGTATATTATAAAGAACAGCAGTCCCTGTGTGTATTATAGTGAACAGCAGTCCCTGTGTATTATAGAGAACAGCAGTCCCTGTGTATATTATAGTGAACAGCAATCCCTGTGTATATTAGAGAACAGCAGTCCCTGTGTATATTATAGTGAACAGCAGTCCCTGTGCATATTATAGAGAACACCAGTCCCTGTGTGTATTAGATAAGAACAGCTGTCCCTGTGTATATTATAGTGAACAGCAGTCCCTGTGTATATTATAGAGAACACCAGTCCCTGTGTGTATTAGATAAGAACAGCTGTCCCTGTGTATATTATAGAGAACAGCAGTCCCTGTGTATATTATAGTGAACAGCAGTCCCTGTGTGTATTATAGTGAACAGCAGTCCCTGTGTATTATAGAGAACAGCAGTCCCTGTGTATATTATAGTGAACAGCAATCCCTGTGTATTATAGAGAACAGCAGTCCCTGTGTGTATTATAGTGAACAGCAGTCCCTGTGCATATTAGAGAACAGCAGTCCCTGTGTATATTATAGAGAACACTAGTCCCTGTGTGAATTAGATAAGAACAGCTGTCCCTGTGGATATTATAGTGAACAGCAGTCCCTATGCGTATTATAGTGAACAGCAGTCCCTTTGTATATTATAGTGAACAGCAGTCCCTGTGTGTATTATACAGAATAGCAGTCCCTGTGTGTATTACAGTGAACAGCAGTCACTGTGTATATTATAGAGAACAGCAGTCCCTGTGTATATTACAGTGAACAGCAGTCCCTGTGTGAATTATAGAGAACAGCAGTCCCTGTGTGTATTATAGAGAACAGCAGTCCCTGTGTCTATTATAGTGAACAACACTCCCTTTGGAAATTATAGAGAATAGCAGTCCCTATGTATATTATAGACAACAGCAGTCGCTTTGTATATTATTGTGAACAGCAGTCCCTGTGTGTATTATAGTGAACAGCAGTCCCTGTGTATATTATAGTGAACAGCAGTCCCTGTGTATATTATACAGAACAGCAGTCCCTGTGTGTATTATAGTGAACAGCAATCCCTGTGTGTATGATAGAGAACAGCAGTCCCTGTGTGTATTATAGAGAACAGCAGTCCCTGTGTGTATTATAGTGAACAGCTGTCCCTGTGTGTATTATATAGAACAGCAGTCCCTGTGTATATTATAGTGAACATCAGTCCCTGTGTGTATTATAGAGAACAGCAGTCCCTGTGTATATTATAGAGAACAGCAGTCCCTGTGTATATTATAGATAATAGCAGTCCCTCTGTATGTTATAGACAACAGCAGTCGCTTTGTATATTATAGTGAACAGCAGTCCCTGTATATATTATGCAGAACAGCAGTCCCTGTGTGTATTATATTGAACAGCAGTCCCTGTGTGTCTGAGAGAGAACAGCAGTCCCTGTGTATATTATACAGAACAGCAGTCCCTGTGTGTTTTTGAGTGAACAGCAGTCCCTGTGTGTATTATAGAGAATAGCAGTTCCTCTGTATATTATAGACAACAGCAGTCACTTTGTATATTAGAGGGAACAGCAGTCCCTGTGTATATTATAGTGAACAGCAGTCCCTGTGTATATTATACAGAACAGCAGTCCCCGTGTATATTATAGAGAACAGCAGTCCCTGTGGATATTATAGAGAACAGCAGTCCCTGTGTGTATTATAGAGAACAGCAGTCCCTGTGTGTATTATGAAGAACAGCAGTCCCTGTGTATATTATAGAGAACACCAGTCCCTGTGTATATGATAGAGAACAGCAGTCCCTGTGTATATTATAAAGAACAGCAGTCCCTGTGTGTATTATAGAGAACAGCAGTCGCTTTGTATATTATTGTGAACAGCAGTCCCTGTGTCTATTATAGTGAACAGCAGTCCCTGTGTGTATTATAGTGAACAGCAGTCCCTGTGTATTATAGAGAACAGCAGTCCCTGTGTATATTATAGTGAACAGCAATCCCTGTGCATATTAGAGAACAGCAGTCCCTGTGTATATTATAGAGAACACTAGTCCCTGTGTGAATTAGATAAGAACAGCTGTCCCTCTGTATATTATAGTGAACAGCAGTCCCTATGCGTATTATAGTGAACAGCAGTCCCTTTGTATATTATAGTGAACAGCAGGCCCTGTGTGTATTATACAGAATAGCAGTCCCTGTGTATATTATAGAGAATAGCAATCCCTGTGTATAATACAGTGAACAGCAGTCCCTGTGTGAATTATAGAGTACAGCAGTCCCTGTGTGTATTATAGTGAACAGCAGTCACTGTGTATATTATAGACAACAGCAGTCCCTGTGTATATTACAGTGAACAGCAGTCCCTGTGTGAATTATAGAGAACAGCAGTCCCTGTGTGTATTATAGAGAACAGCAGTCCCTGTGTCTATTATAGTGAACAGCAGTCCCTTTGTATATTATAAAGAATAGCAGTCCCTATGTCTATTATAGACAACAGCAGTCGCTTTGTATATTATTGTGAACAGCAGTCCCTGTGTCTATTATAGTGAACAGCAGTCCCAGTGTATATTATACAGAACAGCAGTCCCTGTGTGTATTATAGTGAACAGCAGTCCCTGTGTGTATTATGAAGAACAGCAGTCCCTGTGTATATTATAGAGAACAGCAGTCCCTGTGTGTATGATAGAGAACAGCAGTCCCTGTGTATATTATAGAGATCAGCAGTCCCTGTGTGTATTATAGAGAACAGCAGTCCCTGTGTGTATGATAGAGAACAGCAGTCCCTTTGTGTATTATACAGAAGAGCAGACCCTGTATATAATATAGACAATAGCAGTCCCTGTGTATATTATAGAAAACAGCAGTCCCTTTGTATATTAAAAGGAACACCACTCCCTGTGTGTATTATAGAGAACAGCAGTCCCTGTGTGTATTATGAAGAAAGCAGTCCCTGTGTATATTAGAGAGAACAGCAGTCCTTGTGTATATTATAGATAAGACCATTCCCTCTGTATGTTATATACAACAGCAGTCGCTTTGTATATTATAGAGAACAGCAGTCCCTGTGTACATTATAGTGAACAGCAGTCCCTGTGTATATTATACAGAACAGCAGTCCCTGTGTGTATTATAGTGAACAGCAGTCCCTGTGTATTATAGAGAACAGCAGTCCCTGTGTATATTATACAGAACAGCAGTCCCTGTGTGTTTTTTAGTGAACAGCAGTCCCTGTGTGTATTATAGAGAATAGCAGTCCCTCTGTATATTAAAGACAACAGCAGTCGCTTTGTATATTAGAGGGAACAGCAGTCCCTGTGTATATTATAGTGAACAGCAGTCCCTGTGTATATTATACATAACAGCAGTCCCCGTGTATATTATAGAGAACAGCAGTCACTGTGTATATTACAGTGAACAGCAGTCCCTGTGTATATTACAGAGAATAGCAGTCCCTATGTATATTATAGACAACAGCAGTCGCTTTGTATATTATTGTGAACAGCAGTCCCTGTGTGTATTATAGTGAACAGCAGTCCCTGTGTATATTATAGTGAACAGCAGTCCCTGTGTATATTATACAGAACAGCAGTCCCTGTGTGTATTATAGAGAACAGCAGTCCCTGTGTGTATTATAGTGAACAGCTGTCCCTGTGTGTATTATATAGAACAGCAGTCCCTGTGTATATTATAGAAAATAGCAGTCCCTCTGTATGTTATAGACAACAGCAGTCGCTTTGTATATTATAGAGAACAGCAGTCCCTGTGTGTTTTTTAGTGAACAGCAGTCCCTGTGTGTATTATAGAGAATAGCAGTCCCTCTGTATATTATAGACAACAGCAGTCGCTTTGTATATTAGAGGGAACAGCAGTCCCTGTGTATATTATAGTGAACAGCAGTCCCTGTGTATATTATAGTGAACAGCAGTCCCTGTGTGTATTATAGAGAACAGCAGTCCCTGTGTATATTATAGATAATAGCAGTCCCTCTGTATGTTATAGACAACAGCAGTCGCTTTGTATATGATAGAGAACAGCAGTCCCTGCGTATATTATACAGAACAGCAGTCCCTGTGTGTATTACAGAGAACAGCAGTCCCTGTGTGTCTGAGAGAGAACAGCAGTCCCTGTGAATATTATACAGAACAGCAGTCCCTGTGTGTTTTTTAGTGAACAGCAGTCCCTGTGTGTATTATAGAGAATAGCAGTCCCTCTGTATATTATAGACAACAGCAGTCGCTTTGTATATTAGAGGGAACAGCAGTCCCTGTGTATATTATAGTGAACAGCAGTCCCTGTGTATATTATACAGAACAGCAGTCCCCGTGTATATTATAGAGAACAGCAGTTCCTGTGGATATTATAGAGAACAGCAGTCCCTGTGTGTATTATGAAGAACAGCAGTCCCTGTGTATATTATAGAGAACAGCAGTCCCTGTGTGTATGATAGAGAACAGCAGTCCCTGTGTATATTCTAGAGAACAGCAGTCCCTGTGTATATTATCGTGAACAGCAGTCCCTGTGTGAATTATAATGAACAGCAGTCCCTATGTATATTATAGACAACAGCAGTCGCTTTGTATATTATAGAGAACAGCAGTCACTGTGTATATTATTGTGAACAGCAGTCCCTGTGTATATTATAGTGAACAGCAGTCCCTGTGTGTATTATAGAGAACAGCAGTCCCTGTGTGTATTATAGTGAACAGCAGTCCCTGTGTATATGATAGTGAACAGCAGTCCCTGTGTGTATTATAGTGAACAGCAGTCCCTGTGTGTATTATAGTGAACAGCAGTCCCTGTGTATATTATAGTGAACAGCAGTCCCCGTGTGTATTATAGTGAACAGCACTTGCTATGTAGATATTATAGTGAACAACAGTCCCTGTGTATATTATATAGAACAGCAGTCCCTGTGTGTATTATAGAGAACAGCAGTCCCTGTGTGTATTATATAGAACAGCAGTCCCTGTGTGTATTATAGAGAACAGCATTCCCTGTGTATATTATAGAGAACAGCATTCCCTGTGTATATTATATAGAACACCAGTCTCTATGTGCATTATAGTGAACAGCACTTGCTGTGTAGATATTATAGTGAACAGCAGTCCCTGTGTATATTATATAGAACAGCAGTCCCTGCGTGTATTATAGAGAACAGCAGTCCCTGTGTGTATTATATAGAACAGAAGTCCCTGTGTATATTATAGTGAACAGCAGTCCCTGTGTATATTATAGAGAACAGCAGTCCCGATGTGCATTATAGTGAACAGCTGTCTCTGTGTATATTATAGTGAACAGCAGTCCCTCTGTATATTATAGACAACAGCAGTCCCTGTGTATATTATAGAGAACAGCAGTCCCTGTGTCTATTACAGTGAACAGCAGTCCCTGTGTATATTATAGTGAACAGCAGTCCCTGTGTATATTATACAGAACAGCCGTCCCTATGTATATTATAGAGAATAGCAATCCCTCTGTATATTATAGACAACAGCAGTCCCTGTGTGTATTATAGAGAACAGCAGTCCCTGTGTGTATTATAGTGAACAGCAGGCCCTGAGTGTATTATAGAGAAAAGCAGTCCCTGTTTATATTAAAAGAACAGCAGTCCCTGTGTATATTATAGTGAACCGCAGTCCCTGTGTATATTATAGAGAACAGCAGTCCCTGTGGATATTATAGAGAACAGCAGTCTCTATGTATATTATGGAGAATCGCGGTCCCTATGTATATTATAGAGATTAGCAGTCCCTGTGTATATTATCGACAATCGCAGTCCCTGTGTGTATTATCGTGAACACCTGTCCCTGTGTATATTATACAGAACAGCAGTCCCTGTGTATATTTTAGAGAGAACAGCAGTTCCTGTGTATATCATAGAGACAAGCAGTCGCTTTGTGTATTTTCCAGAAGAGCAAACCCTGTACATATTATATACAGTAGCAGTCCCTGTGTATACTATAGAAAACAGCAGTCACTTTGTATATTATAGCGAACACCACTCCCTGTGTGTATTATAGACAACAGCAGTCCCTGTATATATAACATAGAACAGCAATCCCTGTGGAAATTATCGTGAACAGCAGTCCCTATGTATATTATAGAGAACACTCGTCTTGTGTGTATTATATAAGAACAGCTGTCCCTGTGTATATTATAGTGAAGAGCTGTCCCTGTGCATATTATAGAGAACAGCAGTCCCAGTGTATATTATAGAGAACACCAGTCCCTGTGTGCATGAGATAAGAACAGCTGTCCCTGTGTATATTATAGTGAACAGCAGTCCCTGTGTATATTATAGAGAACAGCAGTCCCTGTGTATATTATAAAGAACAGCAGTCCCTGTGTGTATTATAGTGAACAGCAGTCCCTGTGTATTATAGAGAACAGCAGTCCCTGTGTATATTATAGTGAACAGCAATCCCTGTGTATATTAGAGAACAGCAGTCCCTGTGTATATTATAGTGAACAGCAGTCCCTGTGTATATTATAGTGAACAGCAGTCCCTGTGCATATTAGAGAACAGCAGTCCCTGTGTGTATAATATAGTGAACAGCAGTCCCTGTGTATATGATAGAGAACAGCAGTCCCTGTGTATATTATAGTGAACAGCAGTCCCTGTGCATATTATAGAGAACACCAGTCCCTGTGTGTATTAGATAAGAACAGCTGTCCCTGTGTATATTATAGTGAACAGCAGTCCCTGTGTATATTATAGAGAACACCAGTCCCTGTGTGTATTAGATAAGAACAGCTGTCCCTGTGTATATTATAGAGAACAGCAGTCCCTGTGTATATTATAGTGAACAGCAGTCCCTGTGTGTATTATAGTGAACAGCAGTCCCTGTGTATTATAGAGAACAGCAGTCCCTGTGTATATTATAGTGAACAGCAATCCCTGTGTATTATAGAGAACAGCAGTCCCTGTGTGTATTATAGTGAACAGCAGTCCCTGTGCATATTAGAGAACAGCAGTCCCTGTGTATATTATAGAGAACACTAGTCCCTGTGTGAATTAGATAAGAACAGCTGTCCCTGTGGATATTATAGTGAACAGCAGTCCCTATGCGTATTATAGTGAACAGCAGTCCCTTTGTATATTATAGTGAACAGCAGTCCCTGTGTGTATTATACAGAATAGCAGTCCCTGTGTGTATTACAGTGAACAGCAGTCACTATGTATATTATAGAGAACAGCAGTCCCTGTGTATATTACAGTGAACAGCAGTCCCTGTGTGAATTATAGAGAACAGCAGTCCCTGTGTGTATTATAGAGAACAGCAGTCCCTGTGTCTATTATAGTGAACAACACTCCCTTTGGAAATTATAGAGAATAGCAGTCCCTATGTATATTATAGACAACAGCAGTCGCTTTGTATATTATAGCGAACAGCAGTCCCTGTGTGTATTATAGTGAACAGCAGTCCCTGTGTATATTATAATGAACAGCAGTCCCTGTGTATATTATACAGAACAGCAGTCCCTGTGTGTATTATAGTGAACAGCAATCCCTGTGTGTATTATAGAGAAGAGCAGTCCCTGTGTGTATTATAGAGAACAGCAGTCCCTGTGTGTATTATAGTGAACAGCTGTCCCTGTGTGTATTATATAGAACAGCAGTCCCTGTGTATATTATAGAGAACAGCAGTCCCTGTGTATATTATAGATAATAGCAGTCCCTCTGTATGTTATAGACAACAGCAGTCGCTTTGTATATTATAGAGAACAGCAGTCCCTGTGTACATTATAGTGAACAGCAGTCCCTGTGTATATTATAGTGAACAGCAATCCCTGTGTATATTAGAGAACAGCAGTCCCTGTGTATATTATAGTGAACAGCAGTCCCTGTGTATATTATAGTGAACAGCAGTCCCTGTGCATATTAGAGAACAGCAGTCCCTGTGTGTATAATATAGTGAACAGCAGTCCCTGTGTATATGATAGAGAACAGCAGTCCCTGTGTATATTATAGTGAACAGCAGTCCCTGTGCATATTATAGAGAACACCAGTCCCTGTGTGTATTAGATAAGAACAGCTGTCCCTGTGTATATTATAGTGAACAGCAGTCCCTGTGTATATTATAGAGAACACCAGTCCCTGTGTGTATTAGATAAGAACAGCTGTCCCTGTGTATATTATAGAGAACAGCAGTCCCTGTGTATATTATAGTGAACAGCAGTCCCTGTGTGTATTATAGTGAACAGCAGTCCCTGTGTATTATAGAGAACAGCAGTCCCTGTGTATATTATAGTGAACAGCAATCCCTGTGTATTATAGAGAACAGCAGTCCCTGTGTGTATTATAGTGAACAGCAGTCCCTGTGCATATTAGAGAACAGCAGTCCCTGTGTATATTATAGAGAACACTAGTCCCTGTGTGAATTAGATAAGAACAGCTGTCCCTGTGGATATTATAGTGAACAGCAGTCCCTATGCGTATTATAGTGAACAGCAGTCCCTTTGTATATTATAGTGAACAGCAGTCCCTGTGTGTATTATACAGAATAGCAGTCCCTGTGTGTATTACAGTGAACAGCAGTCACTATGTATATTATAGAGAACAGCAGTCCCTGTGTATATTACAGTGAACAGCAGTCCCTGTGTGAATTATAGAGAACAGCAGTCCCTGTGTGTATTATAGAGAACAGCAGTCCCTGTGTCTATTATAGTGAACAACACTCCCTTTGGAAATTATAGAGAATAGCAGTCCCTATGTATATTATAGACAACAGCAGTCGCTTTGTATATTATTGTGAACAGCAGTCCCTGTGTGTATTATAGTGAACAGCAGTCCCTGTGTATATTATAATGAACAGCAGTCCCTGTGTATATTATACAGAACAGCAGTCCCTGTGTGTATTATAGTGAACAGCAATCCCTGTGTGTATTATAGAGAAGAGCAGTCCCTGTGTGTATTATAGAGAACAGCAGTCCCTGTGTGTATTATAGTAAACAGCTGTCCCTGTGTGTATTATATAGAACAGCAGTCCCTGTGTATATTATAGAGAACAGCAGTCCCTGTGTATATTATAGATAATAGCAGTCCCTCTGTATGTTATAGACAACAGCAGTCGCTTTGTATATTATAGAGAACAGCAGTCCCTGTGTACATTATAGTGAACAGCAGTCCCTGTGTATATTATAGTGAACAGCAATCCCTGTGTATATTAGAGAACAGCAGTCCCTGTGTATATTATAGTGAACAGCAGTCCCTGTGTATATTATAGTGAACAGCAGTCCCTGTGCATATTAGAGAACAGCAGTCCCTGTGTGTATAATATAGTGAACAGCAGTCCCTGTGTATATGATAGAGAACAGCAGTCCCTGTGTATATTATAGTGAACAGCAGTCCCTGTGCATATTATAGAGAACACCAGTCCCTGTGTGTATTAGATAAGAACAGCTGTCCCTGTGTATATTATAGTGAACAGCAGTCCCTGTGTATATTATAGAGAACACCAGTCCCTGTGTGTATTAGATAAGAACAGCTGTCCCTGTGTATATTATAGAGAACAGCAGTCCCTGTGTATATTATAGTGAACAGCAGTCCCTGTGTGTATTATAGTGAACAGCAGTCCCTGTGTATTATAGAGAACAGCAGTCCCTGTGTATATTATAGTGAACAGCAATCCCTGTGTATTATAGAGAACAGCAGTCCCTGTGTGTATTATAGTGAACAGCAGTCCCTGTGCATATTAGAGAACAGCAGTCCCTGTGTATATTATAGAGAACACTAGTCCCTGTGTGAATTAGATAAGAACAGCTGTCCCTGTGGATATTATAGTGAACAGCAGTCCCTATGCGTATTATAGTGAACAGCAGTCCCTTTGTATATTATAGTGAACAGCAGTCCCTGTGTGTATTATACAGAATAGCAGTCCCTGTGTGTATTACAGTGAACAGCAGTCACTATGTATATTATAGAGAACAGCAGTCCCTGTGTATATTACAGTGAACAGCAGTCCCTGTGTGAATTATAGAGAACAGCAGTCCCTGTGTGTATTATAGAGAACAGCAGTCCCTGTGTCTATTATAGTGAACAACACTCCCTTTGGAAATTATAGAGAATAGCAGTCCCTATGTATATTATAGACAACAGCAGTCGCTTTGTATATTATTGTGAACAGCAGTCCCTGTGTGTATTATAGTGAACAGCAGTCCCTGTGTATATTATAGTGAACAGCAGTCCCTGTGTATATTATACAGAACAGCAGTCCCTGTGTGTATTATAGTGAACAGCAATCCCTGTGTGTATTATAGAGAAGAGCAGTCCCTGTGTGTATTATAGAGAACAGCAGTCCCTGTGTGTATTATAGTGAACATCTGTCCCTGTGTGTATTATATAGAACAGCAGTCCCTGTGTATATTATAGAGAACAGCAGTCCCTGTGTATATTATAGATAATAGCAGTCCCTCTGTATGTTATAGACAACAGCAGTCGCTTTGTATATTATAGAGAACAGCAGTCCCTGTGTACATTATAGTGAACAGCAGTCCCTGTGTATATTATGCAGAACAGCAGTCCCTGTGTGTATTATAGTGAACAGCAGTCCCTGTGTGTCTGAGAGAGAACAGCAGTCCCTGTGTATATTATACAGAACAGCAGTCCCTGTGTGTTTTTGAGTGAACAGCAGTCCCTGTGTGTATTATAGAGAATTGCAGTCCCTCTGTATATTATAGACAACAGCAGTCACTTTGTATATTAGAGGGAACAGCAGTCCCTGTGTATATTATAGTGAACAGCAGTCCCTGTGTATATTATACAGAACAGCAGTCCCCGTGTATATTATAGAGAACAGCAGTCCCTGTGGATATTATAGAGAACAGCAGTCCCTGTGTGTATTATAGAGAACAGCAGTCCCTGTGTGTATTATGAAGAACAGCAGTCCCTGTGTATATTATAGAGAACACCAGTCCCTGTGTATATTATAGTGAACAGCAGTCCCTGTGTATATTATACAGAACAGCAGTCCCCATGTATATTATACAGAACAGCAGTCCCTGTGGATATTATAGAGAACAGCAGTCCCTGTGTGTATTATAGAGAACAGCAGTCCCTGTGTGTATTATGAAGAACAGCAGTCCCTGTGTATATTATAGAGAACACCAGTCCCTGTGTATATGATAGAGAACAGCAGTCCCTGAGTATATTATAAAGAACAGCAGTCCCTGTGTGTATTATAGAGAACAGCAGTCCCTGTGTATATGATAGAGAACAGCAGTCCCTGTGTATATTATAGTGAACAGCAGTCCCTGTGTGTATTATAGTGAACAGCAGTCCCTGTGTATTATAGAGAACAGCAGTCCCTGTGTATATTATAGTGAACAGCAATCCCTGTGCATATTAGAGAACAGCAGTCCCTGTGTATATTATAGAGAACACTAGTCCCTGTGTGAATTAGATAAGAACAGCTGTCCCTGTGTATATTATAGTGAACAGCAGTCCCTATGCGTATTATAGTGAACAGCAGTCCCTTTGTATATTATAGTGAACAGCAGTCCCTGTGTGTATTATACAGAATAGCAGTCTCTGAGTATATTACAGAGAATAGCAGTCCCTGTGTATAATACAGTGACCAGCAGTCCCTGTGTGAATTATAGAGAACAGCAGTCCCTGTGTATATTACAGAGAATAGCAGTCCCTATGTATATTATAGACAACAGCAGTCGCTTTGTATATTATTGTGAACAGCAGTCCCTGTGTCTATTATAGTGAACAGCAGTCCCTGTGTGTATTATAGTGAACAGCAGTCCCTGTGTATTATAGAGAACAGCAGTCCCTGTGTATATTATAGTGAACAGCAATCCCTGTGCATATTAGAGAACAGCAGTCCCTGTGTATATTATAGAGAACACTAGTCCCTGTGTGAATTAGATAAGAACAGCTGTCCCTGTGTATATTATAGTGAACAGCAGTCCCTATGCGTATTATAGTGAACAGCAGTCCCTTTGTATATTATAGTGAACAGCAGTCCCTGTGTGTATTATACAGAATAGCAGTCCCTGTGTATATTATAGAGAATAGCAATCCCTGTGTATAATACAGTGAACAGCAGTCCCTGTGTGAATTATAGAGAACAGCAGTCCCTGTGTGTATTATAGTGAACAGCAGTCACTGTGTATATTATAGACAACAGCAGTCCCTGTGTATATTACAGTGAACAGCAGTCCCTGTGTGAATTATAGAGAACAGCAGTCCCTGTGTGTATTATAGAGAACAGCAGTCCCTATGTCTATTATAGACAACAGCAGTCGCTTTGTATATGATAGAGAACAGCAGTCCCTGTGTCTATTATAGTGAACAGCAGTCCCAGTGTATATTATACAGAACAGCCGTCCCTGTGTGTATTATAGTGAACAGCAGTCCCTGTGTATATGATACAGAACAGCAGTCCCTGTGTGTATTATAGAGAACAGCAGTCCCTGTGTGTATTATAGTGAACAGCAGTCCTGTGTGTATTGTATAGAACAGCAGTCCCTGTGTATATTATAGTGAACTGCAGTCCCTGTGTGTATTATAGTGAACAGCGGTCCCTGTGAATATTATAGAGAACACCAGTCCCTGTGTGTATTATAGAGAACAGCAGTCCCTGTGTGTATTATAGTGAACAGCAGTCCCTGTATGTATTATAGAGAACAGCAGTCCCTGTGTATATTATAGAAAATAGCAGTCCCTCTGTATGTTATAGACAACAGCAGTCGCTTTGTATATTATAGAGAACAGCAGTCCCTGTGTGTTTTTTAGTGAACAGCAGTCCCTGTGTGTATTATAGAGAATAGCAGTCCCTCTGTATATTATAGACAACAGCAGTCGCTTTGTATATTAGAGGGAACAGCAGTCCCTGTGTATATTATAGTGAACAGCAGTCCCTGTGTGTACTATAGTGAACAGCAGTCCCTGTGTGTATTATAGAGAACAGCAGTCCCTGTGTATATTATAGATAATAGCAGTCCCTCTGTATGTTATAGACAACAGCAGTCGCTTTGTATATGATAGAGAACAGCAGTCCCTGCGTATATTATACAGAACAGCAGTCCCTGTGTGTATTATAGAGAACAGCAGTCCCTGTGTGTCTGAGAGAGAACAGCAGTCCCTGTGTATATTATACAGAACAGCAGTCCCTGTGTGTTTTTTAGTGAACAGCAGTCCCTGTGTGTATTATAGAGAATAGCAGTCCCTCTGTATATTATAGACAACAGCAGTCGCTTTGTATATTAGAGGGAACAGCAGTCCCTGTGTATATTATAGTGAACAGCAGTCCCTGTGTATATTATACAGAACAGCAGTCCCCGTGTATATTATAGAGAACAGCAGTCCCTGTGGATATTATAGAGAACAGCAGTCCCTGTGTGTATTATGAAGAACAGCAGTCCCTGTGTATATTATAGAGAACAGCAGTCCCTGTGTGTATGATAGAGAACAGCAGTCCCTGTGTACATTCTAGAGAACAGCAGTCCCTGTGTATATTATCGTGAACAGCAGTCCCTGTGTGAATTATAATGAACAGCAGTCCCTATGTATATTATAGACAACAGCAGTCGCTTTGTATATTATAGAGAACAGCAGTCACTGTGTATATTATTGTGAACAGCAGTCCCTGTGTATATTATAGTGAACAGCAGTCCCTGTGTGTATTATAGAGAACAGCAGTCCCTGTGTGTATTATAGTGAACAGCAGTCCCTGTGTATATGATAGTGAACAGCAGTCCCTGTGTGTATTATAGTGAACAGCAGTCCCTGTGTGTATTATAGTGAACAGCAGTCCCTGTGTATATTATAGTGAACAGCAGTCCCTGTGTGTATTATAGTGAACAGCACTTGCTATGTAGATATTATAGTGAACAACAGTCCCTGTGTATATTATATAGAACAGCAGTCCCTGTGTGTATTATAGAGAACAGCAGTCCCTGTGTGTATTATAGAGAACAGCATTCCCTGTGTATATTATAGAGAACAGCATTCCCTGTGTATATTATATAGAACACCAGTCTCTATGTGCATTATAGTGAACAGCACTTGCTGTGTAGATATTATAGTGAACAGCAGTCCCTGTGTATATTATATAGAACAGCAGTCCCTGTGTGTATTATAGAGAACAGCAGTCCCTGTGTGTATTATATAGAACAGAAGTCCCTGTGTATATTATAGTGAACAGCAGTCCCTGTGTATATTATAGAGAACAGCAGTCTCTATGTGCATTATAGTGAACAGCTGTCTCTGTGTATATTATAGTGAACAGCAGTCCCTCTGTATATTATAGACAACAGCAGTCCCTGTGTATATTATACAGAACAGCAGTCCCTGTGTCTATTACAGTGAACAGCAGTCCCTGTGTATATTATAGTGAACAGCAGTCCCTGTGTATATTATACAGAACAGCAGTCCCTATGTATATTATAGAGAATAGCAATCCCTCTGTATATTATAGACAACAGCAGTCCCTGTGTGTATTATAGAGAACAGCAGTCCCTGTGTGTATTATAGTGAACAGCAGGCCCTGAGTGTATTATAGAGAAAAGCAGTCCCTGTTTATATTAAAAGAACAGCAGTCCCTGTGTATATTATAGTGAACCGCAGTCCCTGTGTATATTATCGACAATCGCAGTCCCTGTGTGTATTATCGTGAACACCTGTCCCTGTGTATATTATACAGAACAGCAGTCCCTGTGTATATTTTAGAGAGAACAGCAGTTCCTGTGTATATCATAGAGACAAGCAGTCGCTTTGTGTATTATACAGAAGAGCAGACCCTGTACATATTATATACAGTAGCAGTCCCTGTGTATACTATAGAAAACAGCAGTCACTTTGTATATTATAGCGAACACCACTCCCTGTGTGTATTATAGACAACAGCAGTCCCTGTATATATAACATAGAACAGCAATCCATGTGGAAATTATCGTGAACAGCAGTCCCTATGTATATTATAGAGAACACTCGTCTTGTGTGTATTATATAAGAACAGCTGTCCCTGTGTATATTATAGTGAAGAGCTGTCCCTGTGCATATTATAGAGAACAGCAGTCCCTGTGTATATTATAGAGAACACCAGTCCCTGTGTGTATTAGATAAGAACAGCTGTCCCTGTGTATATTATAGTGAACAGCAGTCCCTGTGTATATTATAGAGAACAGCAGTCCCTGTGTATATTATAGTGAACAGCAGTCCCTGTGTGTATTATAGTGAACAGCAGTCCCTGTGTATTATAGAGAACAGCAGTCCCTGTGTATATTATAGTGAACAGCAATCCCTGTGTATATTAGAGAACAGCAGTCCCTGTGTATATTATAGTGAATAGCAGTCCCTGTGCATATTATAGAGAACACCAGTCCCTGTGTGTATTAGATAAGAACAGCTGTCCCTGTGTATATTATAGAGAACAGCAGTCCCTGTGTATATTATAGTGAACAGCAGTCCCTGTGTGTATTATAGTGAACAGCAGTCCCTGTGTATTATAGAGAACAGCAGTCCCTGTGTATATTATAGTGAACAGCAATCCCTGTGTATTATAGAGAACAGCAGTCCCTGTGTGTATTATAGTGAACAGCAGTCCCTGTGCATATTAGAGAACAGCAGTCCCTGTGTATATTATAGAGAACACTAGTCCCTGTGTGAATTAGATAAGAACAGCTGTCCCTGTGGATATTATAGTGAACAGCAGTCCCTATGCGTATTATAGTGAACAGCAGTCCCTTTGTATATTATAGTGAACAGCAGTCCCTGTGTGTATTATACAGAATAGCAGTCCCTGTGTGTATTACAGTGAACAGCAGTCACTGTGTATATTATAGAGAACAGCAGTCCCTGTGTATATTACAGTGAACAGCAGTCCCTGTGTGAATTATAGAGAACAGCAGTCCCTGTGTGTATTATAGAGAACAGCAGTCCCTGTGTCTATTATAGTGAACAACACTCCCTTTGGAAATTATAGAGAATAGCAGTCCCTATGTATATTATAGACAACAGCCGTCGCTTTGTATATTATTGTGAACAGCAGTCCCTGTGTGTATTATAGTGAACAGCAGTCCCTGTGTATATTATAGTGAACAGCAGTCCCTGTGTATATTATACAGAACAGCAGTCCCTGTGTGTATTATAGTGAACAGCAATCCCTGTGTGTATGATAGAGAACAGCAGTCCCTGTGTGTATTATAGAGAACAGCAGTCCCTGTGTGTATTATAGTGAACAGCTGTCCCTGTGTGTATTATATAGAACAGCAGTCCCTGTGTATATTATAGTGAACATCAGTCCCTGTGTGTATTATAGAGAACAGCAGTCCCTGTGTATATTATAGAGAACAGCAGTCCCTGTGTATATTATAGATAATAGCAGTCCCTCTGTATGTTATAGACAACAGCAGTCGCTTTGTATATTATAGAGAACAGCAGTCCCTGTGTACATTATAGTGAACAGCAGTCCCTGTGTATATTATGCAGAACAGCAGTCCCTGTGTGTATTATAGTGAACAGCAGTCCCTGTGTGTCTGAGAGAGAACAGCAGTCCCTGTGTATATTATACAGAACAGCAGTCCCTGTGTGTTTTTGAGTGAACAGCAGTCCCTGTGTGTATTATAGAGAATAGCAGTCCCTCTGTATATTATAGACAACAGCAGTCACTTTGTATATTAGAGGGAACAGCAGTCCCTGTGTATATTATAGTGAACAGCAGTCCCTGTGTATATTATACAGAACAGCAGTCCCCGTGTATATTATAGAGAACAGCAGTTCCTGTGGATATTATAGAGAACAGCAGTCCCTGTGTGTATTATAGAGAACAGCAGTCCCTGTGTGTATTATGAAGAACAGCAGTCCCTGTGTATATTATAGAGAACACCAGTCCCTGTGTATATGATAGAGAACAGCAGTCCCTGTGTATATTATAAAGAACAGCAGTCCCTGTGTGTATTATAGAGAACAGCAGTCCCTGTGTATATGATAGAGAACAGCAGTCCCTGTGTATATTATAGTGAACAGCAGTCCCTGTGTGTATTATAGTGAACAGCAGTCCCTGTGTATTATAGAGAACAGCAGTCCCTGTGTATATTATAGTGAACAGCAATCCCTGTGCATATTAGAGAACAGCAGTCCCTGTGTATATTATAGAGAACACTAGTCCCTGTGTGAATTAGATAAGAACAGCTGTCCCTGTGTATATTATAGTGAACAGCAGTCCCTATGCGTATTATAGTGAACAGCAGTCCCTTTGTATATTATAGTGAACAGCAGTCCCTGTGTGTATTATACAGAATAGCAGTCCCTGTGTATATTATAGAGAATAGCAATCCCTGTGTATAATACAGTGAACAGCAGTCCCTGTGTGAATTATAGAGAACAGCAGTCCCTGTGTGTATTATAGTGAACAGCAGTCACTGTGTATATTATAGACAACAGCAGTCCCTGTGTATATTACAGTGAACAGCAGTCCCTGTGTGAATTATAGAGAACAGCAGTCCCTGTGTGTATTATAGAGAACAGCAGTCCCTATGTCTATTATAGACAACAGCAGTCGCTTTGTATATGATAGAGAACAGCAGTCCCTGTGTCTATTATAGTGAACAGCAGTCCCAGTGTATATTATACAGAACAGCCGTCCCTGTGTGTATTATAGTGAACAGCAGTCCCTGTGTATATGATACAGAACAGCAGTCCCTGTGTGTATTATAGAGAACAGCAGTCCCTGTGTGTATTATAGTGAACAGCAGTCCTGTGTGTATTGTATAGAACAGCAGTCCCTGTGTATATTATAGTGAACTGCAGTCCCTGTGTGTATTATAGTGAACAGCGGTCCCTGTGAATATTATAGAGAACACCAGTCCCTGTGTGTATTATAGAGAACAGCAGTCCCTGTGTGTATTATAGTGAACAGCAGTCCCTGTATGTATTATAGAGAACAGCAGTCCCTGTGTATATTATAGAAAATAGCAGTCCCTCTGTATGTTATAGACAACAGCAGTCGCTTTGTATATTATAGAGAACAGCAGTCCCTGTGTGTTTTTTAGTGAACAGCAGTCCCTGTGTGTATTATAGAGAATAGCAGTCCCTCTGTATATTATAGACAACAGCAGTCGCTTTGTATATTAGAGGGAACAGCAGTCCCTGTGTATATTATAGTGAACAGCAGTCCCTGTGTGTACTATAGTGAACAGCAGTCCCTGTGTGTATTATAGAGAACAGCAGTCCCTGTGTATATTATAGATAATAGCAGTCCCTCTGTATGTTATAGACAACAGCAGTCGCTTTGTATATGATAGAGAACAGCAGTCCCTGCGTATATTATACAGAACAGCAGTCCCTGTGTGTATTATAGAGAACAGCAGTCCCTGTGTGTCTGAGAGAGAACAGCAGTCCCTGTGTATATTATACAGAACAGCAGTCCCTGTGTGTTTTTTAGTGAACAGCAGTCCCTGTGTGTATTATAGAGAATAGCAGTCCCTCTGTATATTATAGACAACAGCAGTCGCTTTGTATATGATAGAGAACAGCAGTCCCTGCGTATATTATACAGAACAGCAGTCCCTGTGTATATTATAGTGAACAGCAGTCCCTGTGTATATTATACAGAACAGCAGTCCCCGTGTATATTATAGAGAACAGCAGTCCCTGTGGATATTATAGAGAACAGCAGTCCCTGTGTGTATTATGAAGAACAGCAGTCCCTGTGTATATTATAGAGAACAGCAGTCCCTGTGTGTATGATAGAGAACAGCAGTCCCTGTGTACATTCTAGAGAACAGCAGTCCCTGTGTATATTATCGTGAACAGCAGTCCCTGTGTGAATTATAATGAACAGCAGTCCCTATGTATATTATAGACAACAGCAGTCGCTTTGTATATTATAGAGAACAGCAGTCACTGTGTATATTATTGTGAACAGCAGTCCCTGTGTATATTATAGTGAACAGCAGTCCCTGTGTGTATTATAGAGAACAGCAGTCCCTGTGTGTATTATAGTGAACAGCAGTCCCTGTGTATATGATAGTGAACAGCAGTCCCTGTGTGTATTATAGTGAACAGCAGTCCCTGTGTGTATTATAGTGAACAGCAGTCCCTGTGTATATTATAGTGAACAGCAGTCCCTGTGTGTATTATAGTGAACAGCACTTGCTATGTAGATATTATAGTGAACAACAGTCCCTGTGTATATTATATAGAACAGCAGTCCCTGTGTGTATTATAGAGAACAGCAGTCCCTGTGTGTATTATAGAGAACAGCATTCCCTGTGTATATTATAGAGAACAGCATTCCCTGTGTATATTATATAGAACACCAGTCTCTATGTGCATTATAGTGAACAGCACTTGCTGTGTAGATATTATATAGAACAGAAGTCCCTGTGTATATTATAGTGAACAGCAGTCCCTGTGTATATTATAGAGAACAGCAGTCTCTATGTGCATTATAGTGAACAGCTGTCTCTGTGTATATTATAGTGAACAGCAGTCCCTCTGTATATTATAGACAACAGCAGTCCCTGTGTATATTATAGAGAACAGCAGTCCCTGTGTATATTATAGTGAACAGCAGTCCCTGTGTGTATTATAGTGAACAGCAGTCCCTGTGTATATTATACAGAACAGCAGTCCCTATGTATATTATAGAGAATAGCAATCCCTCTGTATATTATAGACAACAGCAGTCCCTGTGTGTATTATAGAGAACAGCAGTCCCTGTGTGTATTATAGTGAACAGCAGGCCCTGAGTGTATTATAGAGAAAAGCAGTCCCTGTTTATATTAAAAGAACAGCAGTCCCTGTGTATATTATAGTGAACCGCAGTCCCTGTGTATATTATCGACAATCGCAGTCCCTGTGTGTATTATCGTGAACACCTGTCCCTGTGTATATTATACAGAACAGCAGTCCCTGTGTATATTTTAGAGAGAACAGCAGTTCCTGTGTATATCATAGAGACAAGCAGTCGCTTTGTGTATTATACAGAAGAGCAGACCCTGTACATATTATATACAGTAGCAGTCCCTGTGTATACTATAGAAAACAGCAGTCACTTTGTATATTATAGCGAACACCACTCCCTGTGTGTATTATAGACAACAGCAGTCCCTGTATATATAACATAGAACAGCAATCCATGTGGAAATTATCGTGAACAGCAGTCCCTATGTATATTATAGAGAACACTCGTCTTGTGTGTATTATATAAGAACAGCTGTCCCTGTGTATATTATAGTGAAGAGCTGTCCCTGTGCATATTATAGAGAACAGCAGTCCCTGTGTATATTATAGAGAACACCAGTCCCTGTGTGTATTAGATAAGAACAGCTGTCCCTGTGTATATTATAGTGAACAGCAGTCCCTGTGTATATTATAGAGAACAGCAGTCCCTGTGTATATTATAGTGAACAGCAGTCCCTGTGTGTATTATAGTGAACAGCAGTCCCTGTGTATTATAGAGAACAGCAGTCCCTGTGTATATTATAGTGAACAGCAATCCCTGTGTATATTAGAGAACAGCAGTCCCTGTGTATATTATAGTGAATAGCAGTCCCTGTGCATATTATAGAGAACACCAGTCCCTGTGTGTATTAGATAAGAACAGCTGTCCCTGTGTATATTATAGTGAACAGCAGTCCCTGTGTATATTATAGAGAACACCAGTCCCTGTGTGTATTAGATAAGAACAGCTGTCCCTGTGTATATTATAGAGAACAGCAGTCCCTGTGTATATTATAGTGAACAGCAGTCCCTGTGTGTATTATAGTGAACAGCAGTCCCTGTGTATTATAGAGAACAGCAGTCCCTGTGTATATTATAGTGAACAGCAATCCCTGTGTATTATAGAGAACAGCAGTCCCTGTGTGTATTATAGTGAACAGCAGTCCCTGTGCATATTAGAGAACAGCAGTCCCTGTGTATATTATAGAGAACACTAGTCCCTGTGTGAATTAGATAAGAACAGCTGTCCCTGTGTATATTATAGTGAACAGCAGTCCCTATGCGTATTATAGTGAACAGCAGTCCCTTTGTATATTATAGTGAACAGCAGTCCCTGTGTGTATTATACAGAATAGCAGTCCCTGTGTGTATTACAGTGAACAGCAGTCACTGTGTATATTATAGAGAACAGCAGTCCCTGTGTATATTACAGTGAACAGCAGTCCCTGTGTGAATTATAGAGAACAGCAGTCCCTGTGTGTATTATAGAGAACAGCAGTCCCTGTGTCTATTATAGTGAACAACACTCCCTTTGGAAATTATAGAGAATAGCAGTCCCTATGTATATTATAGACAACAGCCGTCGCTTTGTATATTATTGTGAACAGCAGTCCCTGTGTGTATTATAGTGAACAGCAGTCCCTGTGTATATTATAGTGAACAGCAGTCCCTGTGTATATTATACAGAACAGCAGTCCCTGTGTGTATTATAGTGAACAGCAATCCCTGTGTGTATGATAGAGAACAGCAGTCCCTGTGTGTATTATAGAGAACAGCAGTCCCTGTGTGTATTATAGTGAACAGCTGTCCCTGTGTGTATTATATAGAACAGCAGTCCCTGTGTATATTATAGTGAACATCAGTCCCTGTGTGTATTATAGAGAACAGCAGTCCCTGTGTATATTATAGAGAACAGCAGTCCCTGTGTATATTATAGATAATAGCAGTCCCTCTGTATGTTATAGACAACAGCAGTCGCTTTGTATATTATAGAGAACAGCAGTCCCTGTGTACATTATAGTGAACAGCAGTCCCTGTGTATATTATGCAGAACAGCAGTCCCTGTGTGTATTATAGTGAACAGCAGTCCCTGTGTGTCTGAGAGAGAACAGCAGTCCCTGTGTATATTATACAGAACAGCAGTCCCTGTGTGTTTTTGAGTGAACAGCAGTCCCTGTGTGTATTATAGAGAATAGCAGTCCCTCTGTATATTATAGACAACAGCAGTCACTTTGTATATTAGAGGGAACAGCAGTCCCTGTGTATATTATAGTGAACAGCAGTCCCTGTGTATATTATACAGAACAGCAGTCCCCGTGTATATTATAGAGAACAGCAGTTCCTGTGGATATTATAGAGAACAGCAGTCCCTGTGTGTATTATAGAGAACAGCAGTCCCTGTGTGTATTATGAAGAACAGCAGTCCCTGTGTATATTATAGAGAACACCAGTCCCTGTGTATATGATAGAGAACAGCAGTCCCTGTGTATATTATAAAGAACAGCAGTCCCTGTGTGTATTATAGAGAACAGCAGTCCCTGTGTATATGATAGAGAACAGCAGTCCCTGTGTATATTATAGTGAACAGCAGTCCCTGTGTGTATTATAGTGAACAGCAGTCCCTGTGTATTATAGAGAACAGCAGTCCCTGTGTATATTATAGTGAACAGCAATCCCTGTGCATATTAGAGAACAGCAGTCCCTGTGTATATTATAGAGAACACTAGTCCCTGTGTGAATTAGATAAGAACAGCTGTCCCTGTGTATATTATAGTGAACAGCAGTCCCTATGCGTATTATAGTGAACAGCAGTCCCTTTGTATATTATAGTGAACAGCAGTCCCTGTGTGTATTATACAGAATAGCAGTCTCTGAGTATATTATAGAGAATAGCAGTCCCTGTGTATAATACAGTGAACAGCAGTCCCTGTGTGAATTATAGAGAACAGCAGTCCCTGTGTATATTACAGAGAATAGCAGTCCCTATGTATATTATAGACAACAGCAGTCGCTTTGTATATTATTGTGAACAGCAGTCCCTGTGTCTATTATAGTGAACAGCAGTCCCTGTGTGTATTATAGTGAACAGCAGTCCCTGTGTATTATAGAGAACAGCAGTCCTTGTGTATATTATAGTGAACAGCAATCCCTGTGCATATTAGAGAACAGCAGTCCCTGTGTATATTATAGAGAACACTAGTCCCTGTGTGAATTAGATAAGAACAGCTGTCCCTGTGTATATTATAGTGAACAGCAGTCCCTATGCGTATTATAGTGAACAGCAGTCCCTTTGTATATTATAGTGAACAGCAGTCCCTGTGTGTATTATACAGAATAGCAGTCCCTGTGTATATTATAGAGAATAGCAATCCCTGTGTATAATACAGTGAACAGCAGTCCCTGTGTGAATTATAGAGTACAGCAGTCCCTGTGTGTATTATAGTGAACAGCAGTCACTGTGTATATTATAGACAACAGCAGTCCCTGTGTATATTACAGTGAACAGCAGTCCCTGTGTGAATTATAGAGAACAGCAGTCCCTGTGTGTATTATAGAGAACAGCAGTCCCTGTGTCTATTATAGTGAACAGCAGTCCCTTTGTATATTATAGAGAATAGCAGTCCCTATGTCTATTATAGACAACAGCAGTCGCTTTGTATATTATTGTGAACAGCAGTCCCTGTGTCTATTATAGTGAACAGCAGTCCCAGTGTATATTATACAGAACAGCAGTCCCTGTGTGTATTATAGTGAACAGCAGTCCCTGTGTGTATTATGAAGAACAGCAGTCCCTGTGTATATTATAGAGAACAGCAGTCCCTGTGTGTATGATAGAGAACAGCAGTCCCTGTGTATATTATAGAGATCAGCAGTCCCTGTGTGTATTATAGAGAACAGCAGTCCCTGTGTGTATGATAGAGAACAGCAGTCCCTTTGTGTATTATACAGAAGAGCAGACCCTGTATATAATATAGACAATAGCAGTCCCTGTGTATATTATAGAAAACAGCAGTCCCTTTGTATATTAAAAGGAACACCACTCCCTGTGTGTATTATAGAGAACAGCAGTCCCTGTGTGTATTATGAAGAAAGCAGTCCCTGTGTATATTAGAGAGAACAGCAGTCCTTGTGTCTCTTATAGATAAGAGCATTCCCTCTGTATGTTATATACAACAGCAGTCGCTTTGTATATGATAGAGAACAGCAGTCCCTGTGTACATTATAGTGAACAGCAGTCCCTGTGTATATTATACAGAACAGCAGTCCCTGTGTGTATTATAGTGAACAGCAGTCCCTGTGTGTCTGACAGAGAACAGCAGTCCCTGTGTATATTATACAGAACAGCAGTCCCTGTGTGTTTTTTAGTGAACAGCAGTCCCTGTGTGTATTATAGAGAATAGCAGTCCCTCTGTATATTAAAGACAACAGCAGTCGCTTTGTATATTAGAGGGAACAGCAGTCCCTGTGTATATTATAGTGAACAGCAGTCCCCGTGTATATTATAGAGAACAGCAGTCACTGTGTATATTACAGTGAACAGCAGTCCCTGTGTATATTACAGAGAATAGCAGTCCCTATGTATATTATAGACAACAGCAGTCGCTTTGTATATTATTGTGAACAGCAGTCCCTGTGTGTATTATAGTGAACAGCAGTCCCTGTGTATATTATAGTGAACAGCAGTCCCTGTGTATATTATACAGAACAGCAGTCCCTGTGTGTATTATAGTGAACAGCAATCCCTGTGTGTATTATAGAGAACAGCAGTCCCTGTGTGTATTATAGAGAACAGCAGTCCCTGTGTGTATTATAGTGAACAGCTGTCCCTGTGTGTATTATAGAGAACAGCAGTCCCTGTGTATATTATAGAAAATAGCAGTCCCTCTGTATGTTATAGACAACAGCAGTCGCTTTGTATATTATAGAGAACAGCAGTCCCTGTGTGTTTTTTAGTGAACAGCAGTCCCTGTGTGTATTATAGAGAATAGCAGTCCCTCTGTATATTATAGACAACAGCAGTCGCTTTGTATATTAGAGGGAACAGCAGTCCCTGTGTATATTATAGTGAACAGCAGTCCCTGTGTATATTATAGTGAACAGCAGTCCCTGTGTGTATTATAGAGAACAGCAGTCCCTGTGTATATTATAGATAATAGCAGTCCCTCTGTATGTTATAGACAACAGCAGTCGCTTTGTATATGATAGAGAACAGCAGTCCCTGCGTATATTATACAGAACAGCAGTCCCTGTGTGTATTACAGAGAACAGCAGTCCCTGTGTGTCTGAGAGAGAACAGCAGTCCCTGTGTATATTATACAGAACAGCAGTCCCTGTGTGTTTTTTAGTGAACAGCAGTCCCTGTGTGTATTATAGAGAATAGCAGTCCCTCTGTATATTATAGACAACAGCAGTCGCTTTGTATATTAGAGGGAACAGCAGTCCCTGTGTATATTATAGTGAACAGCAGTCCCTGTGTATATTATACAGAACAGCAGTCCCCGTGTATATTATAGAGAACAGCAGTCCCTGTGGATATTATAGAGAACAGCAGTCCCTGTGTGTATTATGAAGAACAGCAGTCCCTGTGTATATTATAGAGAACAGCAGTCCCTGTGTGTATGATAGAGAACAGCAGTCCCTGTGTATATTATAGAGAACAGCAGTCCCTGTGTATATTATCGTGAACAGCAGTCCCTGTGTGAATTATAATGAACAGCAGTCCCTATGTATATTATAGACAACAGCAGTCGCTTTGTATATTAGAGAGAACAGCAGTCACTGTGTATATTATTGTGAACAGCAGTCCCTGTGTATATTATAGTGAACAGCAGTCCCTGTGTGTATTATAGAGAACAGCATTCCCTGTGTGTATTATAGTGAACAGCAGTCCCTGTGTATATGATAGTGAACAGCAGTCCCTGTGTGTATTATAGTGAACAGCAGTCCCTGTGTATATTATAGTGAACAGCAGTCCCTGTGTGTATTATAGTGAACAGCACTTGCTATGTAGATATTATAGTGAACAACAGTCCCTGTGTATATTATATAGAACAGCAGTCCCTGTGTGTATTATAGAGAACAGCAGTCCCTGTGTGTATTATAGAGAACAGCATTCCCTGTGTATTTTATAGAGAACAGCATTCCCTGTGTATATTATATAGAACACCAGTCTCTATGTGCATTATAGTGAACAGCACTTGCTGTGTAGATATTATAGTGAACAGCAGTCCCTGTGTATATTATATAGAACAGCAGTCCCTGTGTGTATTATAGAGAACAGCAGTCCCTGTGTGTATTATATAGAACAGAAGTCCCTGTGTATATTATAGTGAACAGCAGTCCCTGTGTATATTATAGAGAACAGCAGTCTCTATGTGCATTATAGTGAACAGCTGTCTCTGTGTATATTATAGTGAACAGCAGTCCCTCTGTATATTATAGACAACAGCAGTCCCTGTGTATATTATAGAGAACAGCAGTCCCTGTGTCTATTACAGTGAACAGCAGTCCCTGTGTATATTATAGTGAACAGCAGTCCCTGTGTATATATTATACAGAACAGCAGTCCCTATGTATATTATAGAGAATAGCAATCCCTCTGTATATTATAGACAACAGCAGTCCCTGTGTGTATTATAGAGAACAGCAGTCCCTGTGTGTATTATAGTGAACAGCAGGCCCTGAGTGTATTATAGAGAAAAGCAGTCCCTGTTTATATTAAAAGAACAGCAGTCCCTGTGTATATTATAGTGAACCGCAGTCCCTGTGTATATTATAGAGAACAGCAGTCCCTGTGGATATTATAGAGAACAGCAGTCTCTATGTATATTATGGAGAATCGCGGTCCCTATGTATATTATAGAGATTAGCAGTCCCTGTGTATATTATCGACAATCGCAGTCCCTGTGTGTATTATCGTGAACACCTGTCCCTGTGTATATTATACAGAACAGCAGTCCCTGTGTATATTTTAGAGAGAACAGCAGTTCCTGTGTATATCATAGAGACAAGCAGTCGCTTTGTGTATTATACAGAAGAGCAAACCCTGTACATATTATATACAGTAGCAGTCCCTGTGTATACTATAGAAAACAGCAGTCACTTTGTATATTATAGCGAACACCACTCCCTGTGTGTATTATAGACAACAGCAGTCCCTGTATATATAACATAGAACAGCAATCCCTGTGGAAATTATCGTGAACAGCAGTCCCTATGTATATTATAGAGAACACTCGTCTTGTGTGTATTATATAAGAACAGCTGTCCCTGTGTATATTATAGTGAAGAGCTGTCCCTGTGCATATTATAGAGAACAGCAGTCCCAGTGTATATTATAGAGAACACCAGTCCCTGTGTGTATTAGATAAGAACAGCTGTCCCTGTGTATATTATAGTGAACAGCAGTCCCTGTGTATATTATAGAGAACAGCAGTCCCTGTGTATATTATAAAGAACAGCAGTCCCTGTGTGTATTATAGTGAACAGCAGTCCCTGTGTATTATAGAGAACAGCAGTCCCTGTGTATATTATAGTGAACAGCAATCCCTGTGTATATTAGAGAACAGCAGTCCCTGTGTATATTATATTGAACAGCAGTCCCTGTGTATATTATAGTGAACAGCAGTCCCTGTGCATATTAGAGAACAGCAGTCCCTGTGTGTATAATATAGTGAACAGCAGTCCCTGTGTATATGATAGAGAACAGCAGTCCCTGTGTATATTATAGTGAACAGCTGTCCCTGTGCATATTATAGAGAACACCAGTCCCTGTGTGTATTAGATAAGAACAGCTGTCCCTGTGTATATTATAGAGAACAGCAGTCCCTGTGTATATTATAGTGAACAGCAGTCCCTGTCTGTATTATAGTGAACAGCAGTCCCTGTGTATTATAGAGAACAGCAGTCCCTGTGTATATTATAGTGAACAGCAATCCCTGTGTATTATAGAGAACAGCAGTCCCTGTGTGTATTATAGTGAACAGCAGTCCCTGTGCATATTAGAGAACAGCAGTCCCTGTGTATATTATAGAGAACACTAGTCCCTGTGTGAATTAGATAAGAACAGCTGTCCCTGTGGATATTATAGTGAACAGCAGTCCCTATGCGTATTATAGTGAACAGCAGTCCCTTTGTATATTATAGTGAACAGCAGTCCCTGTGTGTATTATACAGAATAGCAGTCCCTGTGTGTATTACAGTGAACAGCAGTCACTGTGTATATTATAGAGAACAGCAGTCCCTGTGTATATTACAGTGAACAGCAGTCCCTGTGTGAATTATAGAGAACAGCAGTCCCTGTGTGTATTATAGAGAACAGCAGTCCCTGTGTCTATTATAGTGAACAACACTCCCTTTGGAAATTATAGAGAATAGCAGTCCCTATGTATATTATAGACAACAGCAGTCGCTTTGTATATTATTGTGAACAGCAGTCCCTGTGTGTATTATAGTGAACAGCAGTCCCTGTGTATATTATAGTGAACAGCAGTCCCTGTGGATATTATAGTGAACAGCAGTCCCTATGCGTATTATAGTGAACAGCAGTCCCTTTGTATATTATAGTGAACAGCAGTCCCTGTGTGTATTATACAGAATAGCAGTCCCTGTGTGTATTACAGTGAACAGCAGTCACTGTGTATATTATAGAGAACAGCAGTCCCTGTGTATATTACAGTGAACAGCAGTCCCTGTGTGAATTATAGAGAACAGCAGTCCCTGTGTGTATTATAGAGAACAGCAGTCCCTGTGTCTATTATAGTGAACAACACTCCCTTTGGAAATTATAGAGAATAGCAGTCCCTATGTATATTATAGACAACAGCAGTCGCTTTGTATATTATTGTGAACAGCAGTCCCTGTGTGTATTATAGTGAACAGCAGTCCCTGTGTATATTATAGTGAACAGCAGTCCCTGTGTATATTATACAGAACAGCAGTCCCTGTGTGTATTATAGTGAACAGCAATCCCTGTGTGTATTATAGAGAACAGCAGTCCCTGTGTGTATTATAGAGAACAGCAGTCCCTGTGTGTATTATAGTGAACAGCTGTCCCTGTGTGTATTATATAGAACAGCAGTCCCTGTGTATATTATAGAGAACAGCAGTCCCTGTGTATATTATAGATAATAGCAGTCCCTCTGCATGTTATAGACAACAGCAGTCGCTTTGTATATTATAGAGAACAGCAGTCCCTGTGTACATTATAGTGAACAGCAGTCCCTGTGTATATTATGCAGAACAGCAGTCCCTGTGTGTATTATAGTGAACAGCAGTCCCTGTGTGTCTGAGAGAGAACAGCAGTCCCTGTGTATATTATACAGAACAGCAGTTCATGTGTGTTTTTGAGTGAACAGCAGTCCCTGTGTGTATTAGAGAGAATAGCAGTCCCTCTGTATATTATAGACAACAGCAGTCACTTTGTATATTAGAGGGAACAGCAGTCCCTGTGTATATTATAGTGAACAGCAGTCCCTGTGTATATTATACAGAACAGCAGTCCCCGTGTATATTATAGAGAACAGCAGTCCCTGTGGATATTATAGAGAACAGCAGTCCCTGTGTGTATTATAGAGAACAGCAGTCCCTGTGTGTATTATGAAGAACAGCAGTCCCTGTGTATATTATAGAGAACACCAGTCCCTGTGTATATTTTAGTGAACAGCAGTCCCTGTGTTTATTATACAGAACAGCAGTCCCCGTGTATATTATACAGAACAGCAGTCCCTGTGGATATTATAGAGAACAGCAGTCCCTGTGTGTATTATAGAGAACAGCAGTCCCTGTGTGTATTATGAAGAACAGCAGTCCCTGTGTATATTATAGAGAACACCAGTCCCTGTGTATATGATAGAGAACAGCAGTCCCTGTGTATATTATAAAGAACAGCAGTCCCTGTGTGTATTATAGAGAACAGCAGTCCCTGTGTATATGATAGAGAACAGCAGTCCCTGTGTATATTATAGTGAACAGCAGTCCCTGTGTGTATTATAGTGAACAGCAGTCCCTGTGTATTATAGAGAACAGCAGTCCCTGTGTATATTATAGTGAACAGCAATCCCTGTGCATATTAGAGAACAGCAGTCCCTGTGTATATTATAGAGAACACTAGTCCCTGTGTGAATTAGATAAGAACAGCTGTCCCTGTGTATATTATAGTGAACAGCAGTCCCTATGCGTATTATAGTGAACAGCAGTCCCTTTGTATATTATAGTTAACAGCAGTCCCTGTGTGTATTATACAGAATAGCAGTCTCTGAGTATATTACAGAGAATAGCAGTCCCTGTGTATAATACAGTGAAGAGCAGTCCCTGTGTGAATTATAGAGAACAGCAGTCCCTGTGTATATTACAGAGAATAGCAGTCCCTATGTATATTATAGACAACAGCAGTCGCTTTGTATATTATTGTGAACAGCAGTCCCTGTGTCTATTATAGTGAACAGCAGTCCCTGTGTGTATTATAGTGAACAGCAGTCCCTGTGTATTATAGAGAACAGCAGTCCCTGTGTATATTATAGAGAATAGCAGTCCCTATGTCTATTATAGACAACAGCAGTCGCTTTGTATATTATTGTGAACAGCAGTCCCTGCGTCTATTATAGTAAACAGCAGTCCCAGTGTATATTATACAGAACAGCAGTCCCTGTGTGTATTATAGTGAACAGCAGTCCCTGTGTGAATTATGAAGAACAGCAGTCCCTGTGTATATTATAGAGAACAGCAGTCCCTGTGTGTATGATAGAGAACAGCAGACCCTGTGTATATTATAGTGAACAGCAGTCCCTATGCGTATTATAGTGAACAGCAGTCCCTTTGTATATTATAGTGAACAGCAGTCCCTGTGTGTATTATACAGAATAGCAGTCCCTGTGTATATTATAGAGAATAGCAATCCCTGTGTATCATACAGTGAACAGCAGTCCCTGTGTGAATTATAGAGAACAGCAGTCCCTGTGTGTATTATAGTGAACAGCAGTCACTGTGTATATTATAGACAACAGCAGTCCCTGTGTATATTACAGTGAACAGCAGTCCCTGTGTGAATTATAGAGAACAGCAGTCCCTGTGTGTATTATAGAGAACAGCAGTCCCTGTGTGTATTATAGAGAACAGCAGTCCCTGTGTCTATTATAGTGAACAGCAGTCCCTTTGTATATTATAGAGAATAGCAGTCCCTATGTCTATTATAGACAACAGCAGTCGCTTTGTATATTATTGTGAACAGCAGTCCCTGTGTCTATTATAGTGAACAGCAGTCCCAGTGTATATTATACAGAACAGCAGTCCCTGTGTGTATTATAGTGAACAGCAGTCCCTGTGTGTATTATGAAGAACAGCAGTCCCTGTGTATATTATAGAGAACAGCAGTCCCTGTGTGTATGATAGAGAACAGCAGACCCTGTGTATATTATAGAGATCAGCAGTCCCTGTGTGTATTATAGAGAACAGCAGTCCCTGTGTGTATGATAGAGAACAGCCGTCCCTTTGTGTATTATACAGAAGAGCAGACCCTGTATATAATATAGACAATAGCAGTCCCTGTGTATATTATAGAAAACAGCAGTCCCTTTGTATATTATAAGGAACACCACTCCCTGTGTGTATTATAGAGAACAGCAGTCCCTGTGTGTATTATGAAGAAAGCAGTCCCTGTGTATATTAGAGAGAACAGCAGTCCTTGTGTCTCTTATAGATAAGAGCATTCCCTCTGTATGTTATATACAACAGCAGTCGCTTTGTATATTATAGAGAACAGCAGTCCCTGTGTACATTATAGTGAACAGCAGTCCCTGTGTATATTATACAGAACAGCAGTCCCTGTGTGTATTATAGTGAACAGCAGTCCCTGTGTGTCTGACAGAGAACAGCAGTCCCTGTGTATATTATACAGAACAGCAGTCCCTGTGTGTTTTTTAGTGAACAGCAGTCCCTGTGTGTATTATAGAGAATAGCAGTCCCTCTGTATATTAAAGACAACAGCAGTCGCTTTGTATATTAGAGGGAACAGCAGTCCCTGTGTATATTATAGTGAACAGCAGTCCCTGTGTATATTATACATAACAGCAGTCCCCGTGTATATTATAGAGAACAGCAGTCACTGTGTATATTATAGAGAACAGCAGTCCCTGTGTGTATTACAGTGAACAGCAGTCCCTGTGTATATTACAGAGAATAGCAGTCCCTATGTATATTATAGACAACAGCAGTTGCTTTGTATATTATTGTGAACAGCAGTCCCTGTGTGTATTATAGTGAACAGCAGTCCCTGTGTATATTATAGTGAACAGCAGTCCCTGTGTATATTATACAGAACAGCAGTCCCTGTGTGTATTATAGTGAACAGCAATCCCTGTGTGTATTATTGAGAACAGCAGTCCCTGTGTGTATTATAGAGAACAGCAGTCCCTGTGTGTATTATAATGAACAGCTGTCCCTGTGTGTATTATATAGAACAGCAGTCCCTGTGTATATTATAGTGAACATCAGTCCCTGTGTGTATTATAGAGAACAGCAGTCCCTGTGTATATTATAGAGAACAGCAGTCCCTGTGTATATTATAGATAATAGCAGTCCCTCTGTATGTTATAGACAACAGCAGTCGCTTTGTATATTATAGAGAACAGCAGTCCCTGTGTACATTATAGTGAACAGCAGTCCCTGTGTATATTATGCAGAACAGCAGTCCCTGTGTGTATTATAGTGAACAGCAGTCCCTGTGTGTCTGACAGAGAACAGCAGTCCCTGTGTATATTATACAGAACAGCAGTCCCTGTGTGTTTTTTAGTGAACAGCAGTCCCTGTGTGTATTATAGAGAATAGCAGTCCCTCTGTATATTATAGACAACAGCAGTCGCTTTGTATATTAGAGGGAACAGCAGTCCCTGTGTATATTATAGTGAACAGCAGTCCCTGTGTATATTATACAGAACAGCAGTTCCCGTGTATATTACAGAGAACAGCAGTCCCTGTGGATATTATAGAGAACAGCAGTCCCTGTGTGTATTATAGAGAACAGCAGTCCCTGTGTGTATTATGAAGAACAGCAGTCCCAGTGTATATTATAGAGAACTCCAGTCCCTGTGTATATGATAGAGAACAGCAGTCCCTGTGTATATTATAAAGAACAGCAGTCCCTGTGTGTATTATAGAGAACAGCAGTCCCTGTGTATATGATAGAGAACAGCAGTCCCTGTGTATATTATAGTGAACAGCAGTCCCTGTGTGTATTATAGTGAACAGCAGTCCCTGTGTATTATAGAGAACAGCAGTCCCTGTGTATATTATAGTGAACAGCAATCCCTGTGCATATTAGAGAACAGCAGTCCCTGTGTATATTATAGAGAACACTAGTCCCTGTGTGAATTAGATAAGAACAGCTGTCCCTGTGTATATTATAGTGAACAGCAGTCCCTGTGTGTATTATACAGAATAGCAGTCTCTGAGTATATTATAGAGAATAGCAGTCCCTGTGTATAATACAGTGAACAGCAGTCCCTGTGTGAATTATAGAGAACAGCAGTCCCTGTGTATATTACAGAGAATAGCAGTCCCTATGTATATTATAGACAACAGCAGTCGCTTTGTATATTATTGTGAACAGCAGTCCCTGTGTCTATTATAGTGAACAGCAGTCCCTGTGTGTATTATAGTGAACAGCAGTCCCTGTGTATTATAGAGAACAGCAGTCCCTGTGTATATTATAGTGAACAGCAATCCCTGTGCATATTAGAGAACAGCAGTCCCTGTGTATATTATAGAGAACACTAGTCCCTGTGTGAATTAGATAAGAACAGCTGTCCCTGTGTATATTATAGTGAACAGCAGTCCCTATGCGTATTATAGTGAACAGCAGTCCCTTTGTATATTATAGTGAACAGCAGTCCCTGTGTGTATTATACAGAATAGCAGTCCCTGTGTATATTATAGAGAATAATAAATCCCTGTGTATCATACAGTGAACAGCAGTCCCTGTGTGAATTATAGAGAACAGCAGTCCCTGTGTGTATTATAGTGAACAGCAGTCACTGTGTATATTATAGACAACAGCAGTCCCTGTGTATATTACAGTGAACAGCAGTCCCTGTGTGAATTATAGAGAACAGCAGTCCCTGTGTGTATTATAGAGAACAGCAGTCCCTGTGTCTATTATAGTGAACAGCAGTCCCTTTGTATATTATAGAGAATAGCAGTCCCTATGTCTATTATAGACAACAGCAGTCGCTTTGTATATTATTGTGAACAGCAGTCCCTGTGTCTATTATCGTGAACAGCAGTCCCAGTGTATATTATACAGAACAGCAGTCCCTGTGTGTATTATAGTGAACAGCAGTCCCTGTGTGTATTATGAAGAACAGCAGTCCCTGTGTATATTATAGAGAACAGCAGTCCCTGTGTGTATGATAGAGAACAGCAGACCCTGTGTATATTATAGAGATCAGCAGTCCCTGTGTGTATTATAGAGAACAGCAGTCCCTGTGTGTATGATAGAGAACAGCCGTCCCTTTGTGTATTATACAGAAGAGCAGACCCTGTATACAATATAGACAATAGCAGTCCCTGTGTATATTATAGAAAACAGCAGTCCCTTTGTATATTATAAGGAACACCACTCCCTGTGTGTATTATAGAGAACAGCAGTCCCTGTGTGTATTATGAAGAAAGCAGTCCCTGTGTATATTAGAGAGAACAGCAGTCCTTGTGTCTCTTATAGATAAGAGCATTCCCTCTGTATGTTATATACAACAGCAGTCGCTTTGTATATTATAGAGAACAGCAGTCCCTGTGTACATTATAGTGAACAGCAGTCCCTGTGTATATTATACAGAACAGCAGTCCCTGTGTGTATTATAGTGAACAGCAGTCCCTGTGTGTCTGACAGAGAACAGCAGTCCCTGTGTATATTATACAGAACAGCAGTCCCTGTGTGTTTTTTAGTGAACAGCAGTCCCTGTGTGTATTATAGAGAATAGCAGTCCCTCTGTATATTAAAGACAACAGCAGTCGCTTTGTATATTAGAGGGAACAGCAGTCCCTGTGTATATTATACATAACAGCAGTCCCCGTGTATATTATAGAGAACAGCAGTCACTGTGTATATTATAGAGAACAGCAGTCCCTGTGTGTATTACAGTGAACAGCAGTCCCTGTGTATATTACAGAGAATAGCAGTCCCTATGTATATTATAGACAACAGCAGTCGCTTTGTATATTATTGTGAACAGCAGTCCCTGTGTCTATTATAGTGAACAGCAGTCCCTGTGTGTATTATAGTGAACAGCAGTCCCTGTGTGTATTATAGAGAATAGCAGTCCCTCTGTATATTAAAGACAACAGCAGTCGCTTTGTATATTAGAGGGAACAGCAGTCCCTGTGTATATTATAGTGAACAGCAGTCCCTGTGTATATTATACAGAACAGCAGTCCCTGTGTGTTTTTTAGTGAACAGCAGTCCCTGTGTGTATTATAGAGAATAGCAGTCCCTCTGTATATTAAAGACAACAGCAGTCGCTTTGTATATTAGAGGGAACAGCAGTCCCTGTGTATATTATAGTGAACAGCAGTCCCTGTGTATATTATACATAACAGCAGTCCCCGTGTATATTATAGAGAACAGCAGTCACTGTGTATATTATAGAGAACAGCAGTCCCTGTGTGTATTACAGTGAACAGCAGTCCCTGTGTATATTACAGAGAATAGCAGTCCCTATGTATATTATAGACAACAGCAGTTGCTTTGTATATTATTGTGAACAGCAGTCCCTGTGTGTATTATAGTGAACAGCAGTCCCTGTGTATATTATAGTGAACAGCAGTCCCTGTGTATATTATACAGAACAGCAGTCCCTGTGTGTATTATAGTGAACAGCAATCCCTGTGTGTATTATTGAGAACAGCAGTCCCTGTGTGTATTATAGAGAACAGCAGTCCCTGTGTGTATTATAATGAACAGCTGTCCCTGTGTGTATTATATAGAACAGCAGTCCCTGTGTATATTATAGTGAACATCAGTCCCTGTGTGTATTATAGAGAACAGCAGTCCCTGTGTATATTATAGAGAACAGCAGTCCCTGTGTATATTATAGATAATAGCAGTCCCTCTGTATGTTATAGACAACAGCAGTCGCTTTGTATATTATAGAGAACAGCAGTCCCTGTGTACATTATAGTGAACAGCAGTCCCTGTGTATATTATGCAGAACAGCAGTCCCTGTGTGTATTATAGTGAACAGCAGTCCCTGTGTGTCTGACAGAGAACAGCAGTCCCTGTGTATATTATACAGAACAGCAGTCCCTGTGTGTTTTTTAGTGAACAGCAGTCCCTGTGTGTATTATAGAGAATAGCAGTCCCTCTGTATATTATAGACAACAGCAGTCGCTTTGTATATTAGAGGGAACAGCAGTCCCTGTGTATATTATAGTGAACAGCAGTCCCTGTGTATATTATACAGAACAGCAGTTCCCGTTTATATTACAGAGAACAGCAGTCCCTGTGGATATTATAGAGAACAGCAGTCCCTGTGTGTATTATAGAGAACAGCAGTCCCTGTGTGTATTATGAAGAACAGCAGTCCCAGTGTATATTATAGAGAACTCCAGTCCCTGTGTATATGATAGAGAACAGCAGTCCCTGTGTATATTATAAAGAACAGCAGTCCCTGTGTGTATTATAGAGAACAGCAGTCCCTGTGTATATGATAGAGAACAGCAGTCCCTGTGTATATTATAGTGAACAGCAGTCCCTGTGTGTATTATAGTGAACAGCAGTCCCTGTGTATTATAGAGAACAGCAGTCCCTGTGTATATTATAGTGAACAGCAATCCCTGTGCATATTAGAGAACAGCAGTCCCTGTGTATATTATAGAGAACACTAGTCCCTGTGTGAATTAGATAAGAACAGCTGTCCCTGTGTATATTATAGTGAACAGCAGTCCCTGTGTGTATTATACAGAATAGCAGTCTCTGAGTATATTATAGAGAATAGCAGTCCCTGTGTATAATACAGTGAACAGCAGTCCCTGTGTGAATTATAGAGAACAGCAGTCCCTGTGTATATTACAGAGAATAGCAGTCCCTATGTATATTATAGACAACAGCAGTCGCTTTGTATATTATTGTGAACAGCAGTCCCTGTGTCTATTATAGTGAACAGCAGTCCCTGTGTGTATTATAGTGAACAGCAGTCCCTGTGTATTATAGAGAACAGCAGTCCCTGTGTATATTATAGTGAACAGCAATCCCTGTGCATATTAGAGAACAGCAGTCCCTGTGTATATTATAGAGAACACTAGTCCCTGTGTGAATTAGATAAGAACAGCTGTCCCTGTGTATATTATAGTGAACAGCAGTCCCTATGCGTATTATAGTGAACAGCAGTCCCTTTGTATATTATAGTGAACAGCAGTCCCTGTGTGTATTATACAGAATAGCAGTCCCTGTGTATATTATAGAGAATAATAAATCCCTGTGTATCATACAGTGAACAGCAGTCCCTGTGTGAATTATAGAGAACAGCAGTCCCTGTGTGTATTATAGTGAACAGCAGTCACTGTGTATATTATAGACAACAGCAGTCCCTGTGTATATTACAGTGAACAGCAGTCCCTGTGTGAATTATAGAGAACAGCAGTCCCTGTGTGTATTATAGAGAACAGCAGTCCCTGTGTCTATTATAGTGAACAGCAGTCCCTTTGTATATTATAGAGAATAGCAGTCCCTATGTCTATTATAGACAACAGCAGTCGCTTTGTATATTATTGTGAACAGCAGTCCCTGTGTCTATTATCGTGAACAGCAGTCCCAGTGTATATTATACAGAACAGCAGTCCCTGTGTGTATTATAGTGAACAGCAGTCCCTGTGTGTATTATGAAGAACAGCAGTCCCTGTGTATATTATAGAGAACAGCAGTCCCTGTGTGTATGATAGAGAACAGCAGACCCTGTGTATATTATAGAGATCAGCAGTCCCTGTGTGTATTATAGAGAACAGCAGTCCCTGTGTGTATGATAGAGAACAGCCGTCCCTTTGTGTATTATACAGAAGAGCAGACCCTGTATACAATATAGACAATAGCAGTCCCTGTGTATATTATAGAAAACAGCAGTCCCTTTGTATATTATAAGGAACACCACTCCCTGTGTGTATTATAGAGAACAGCAGTCCCTGTGTGTATTATGAAGAAAGCAGTCCCTGTGTATATTAGAGAGAACAGCAGTCCTTGTGTCTCTTATAGATAAGAGCATTCCCTCTGTATGTTATATACAACAGCAGTCGCTTTGTATATTATAGAGAACAGCAGTCCCTGTGTACATTATAGTGAACAGCAGTCCCTGTGTATATTATACAGAACAGCAGTCCCTGTGTGTATTATAGTGAACAGCAGTCCCTGTGTGTCTGACAGAGAACAGCAGTCCCTGTGTATATTATACAGAACAGCAGTCCCTGTGTGTTTTTTAGTGAACAGCAGTCCCTGTGTGTATTATAGAGAATAGCAGTCCCTCTGTATATTAAAGACAACAGCAGTCGCTTTGTATATTAGAGGGAACAGCAGTCCCTGTGTATATTATACATAACAGCAGTCCCCGTGTATATTATAGAGAACAGCAGTCACTGTGTATATTATAGAGAACAGCAGTCCCTGTGTGTATTACAGTGAACAGCAGTCCCTGTGTATATTACAGAGAATAGCAGTCCCTATGTATATTATAGACAACAGCAGTCGCTTTGTATATTATTGTGAACAGCAGTCCCTGTGTCTATTATAGTGAACAGCAGTCCCTGTGTGTATTATAGTGAACAGCAGTCCCTGTGTGTATTATAGAGAATAGCAGTCCCTCTGTATATTAAAGACAACAGCAGTCGCTTTGTATATTAGAGGGAACAGCAGTCCCTGTGTATATTATAGTGAACAGCAGTCCCTGTGTATATTATACATAACAGCAGTCCCCGTGTATATTATAGTGAACAGCAGTCACTGTGTATATTATACAGAACAGCAGTCCCTGTGTGTATTACAGTGAACAGCAGTCCCTGTGTATATTACAGAGAATAGCAGTCCCTATGTATATTATAGACAACAGCAGTCGCTTTGTATATTATTGTGAACAGCAGTCCCTGTGTCTATTATAGTGAACAGCAGTCCCTGTGTATATTATAGTGAACAGCAATCCCTGTGCATATTAGAGAACAGCAGTCCCTGTGTATATTATTGAGAACACTAGTCCCTGTGTGAATTAGATAAGAACAGCTGTCCCTGTGTATATTATAGTGAACAGCAGTCCCTATGCGTATTATAGTGAACAGCAGTCCCTTTGTATATTATAGTGAACAGCAGTCCCTGTGTGTATTATACAGAATAGCAGTCCCTGTGTATATTATAGAGAATAGCAATCCCTGTGTATAATACAGTGAACAGCAGTCCCTGTGTGAATTATAGAGAACAGCAGTCCCTGTGTGTATTGTAGTGAACAGCAGTCACTGTGTATATTATAGACAACAGCAGTCCCTGTGTATATTACAGTGAACAGCAGTCCCTGTGTGAATTATAGAGAACAGCAGTCCCTGTGTGTATTATAGAGAACAGCAGTCCCTGTGTCTATTATAGTGAACAGCAGTCCCTTTGTATATTATAGAGAATAGCAGTCCCTATGTCTATTATAGACAACAGCAGTCGCTTTGTATATTATTGTGAACAGCAGTCCCTGTGTCTATTATTGTGAACAGCAGTCCCAGTGTATATTATACAGAACAGCAGTCCCTGTGTGTATTATAGTGAACAGCAGTCCCTGTGTATATGATACAGAACAGCAGTCCCTGTATGTATTATAGAGAACAGCAGTCCCTGTGTGTATTATAGTGAACAGCAGTCCCTGTGTGTATTATATAGAACAGCAGTCCCTGTGTATATTATAGTGAACTGCAGTCCCTGTGTGTATTATAGTGAACAGCAGTCCCTGTGTGTATTGTATAGAACAGCAGCCCCTGTGTATATTATAGTGAACTGCAGTCCCTGTGTGTATTATAGTGAACAGCAGTCCCTGTGGATATTATAGAGAACAGCAGTCCCTGTGTGTATTATAGTGAACAGCAGTCCCTGTGTGTATTATAGTGAACAGCAGTCCCTGTGTGTATTATAGAGAACAGCTGTCCCTGTGTATATTATAGATAATAGCAGTCCCTCTGTATGTTATAGACAACAGCAGTCGCTTTGTATATTATAGAGAACAGCAGTCCCTGTGTATATTATACAGAACAGCAGTCCCTGTGTGTATTATAGTGAACAGCAGTCCCTGTGTGTATTATAGAGAACAGCAGTCCCTGTGTGTATTATAGTGAACAGCAGTCCCTGTGTATATTATACAGAACAGCAGTCCCTGTGTGTTTTTTAGTGAACAGCAGTCCCTGTGTGTATTATAGAGAATAGCTGTCCCTCTGTATATTATAGACAACAGCAGTCGCTTTGCATATTAGAGGGAACAGCAGTCCCTGTGTATATTATAGTGAACAGCAGTGCCTGTGTATATTATACAGAACAGCAGTCCCCGTGTATAGTATAGAGAACAGCAGTCCCTGTGGATATTATAGAGAACAGCAGTCCCTGTGTGTATTATAGAGAACAGCAGTCCCTGTGTGTATTACGAAGAACAGCAGTCCCTGTGTATATTATAGAGAACAGCAGTCCCTGTGTGTATGAAAGAGAACAGCAGTCCCTGTGTATTATAGAGAACAGCAGTCCCTGTGTATATTATAGTGAACAGCAGTCCCTGTGTGTATTATAGTGAACAGCAGTCCCTGTGTATTATAGAGAACAGCAGTCCCTGTGTATATTATAGTGAACAGCAATCCCTGTGTATTATAGAGAACAGCAGTCCCTGTGTGTATTATAGTGAACAGCAGTCCCTGTGCATATTAGAGAACAGCAGTCCCTGTGTATATTATAGAGAACAGCAGTCCCTATGCGTATTATAGTGAACAGCAGTCCCTTTGTATATTATAGTGAACAGCAGTCCCTGTGTGTATTATACAGAATAGCAGTCCCTGTGTATATTATAGAGAATAGCAGTCCCTGTGTATATTACAGTGAACAGCAGTCCCTGTGTGAATTATGGAGGACAGCAGTCCCTGTGTGTGTTATAGATAACAGCAGTCCCTGTGTATATTATAGAGAACACTAGTCCCTGTGAGAATTAGATAAGAACAGCTGTCCCTGTGTATATTATAGTGAACGGCAGTCCCTATGCGTATTATAGTGAACAGCAGTCCCTTTGTATATTATAGTGAACAGCAGTCCCTGTGTGTATTATACAGAATAGCAGTCCCTGTGTATATTATAGAGAATTGCAGTCCCTGTGTATATTACAGTGAACAGCAGTCCCTGTGTGAATTATAGAGGACAGCAGTCCCTGTGTGTATTATAGATAACAGCAGTCACTGTGGATATTATAGAGAACAGCAGTCCCTGTGTGTATTATAGTGAACAGCAGTCCCTTTGTATATTATAGAGAATAGCAGTCCCTATGTCTATTATAGACAACAGCAGTCGCTTTGTATATTATTGTGAACAGCAGTCCCTGTGTCTATTATTGTGAACAGCAGTCCCAGTGTATATTATACAGAACAGCAGTCCCTGTGTGTATTATAGTGAACAGCAGTCCCTGTGTATATGATACAGAACAGCAGTCCCTGTATGTATTATAGAGAACAGCAGTCCCTGTGTGTATTATAGTGAACAGCAGTCCCTGTGTGTATTATATAGAACAGCAGTCCCTGTGTATATTATAGTGAACTGCAGTCCCTGTGTGTATTATAGTGAACAGCAGTCCCTGTGTGTATTGTATAGAACAGCAGCCCCTGTGTATATTATAGTGAACTGCAGTCCCTGTGTGTATTATAGTGAACAGCAGTCCCTGTGGATATTATAGAGAACAGCAGTCCCTGTGTGTATTATAGTGAACAGCAGTCCCTGTGTGTATTATAGTGAACAGCAGTCCCTGTGTGTATTATAGAGAACAGCTGTCCCTGTGTATATTATAGATAATAGCAGTCCCTCTGTATGTTATAGACAACAGCAGTCGCTTTGTATATTATAGAGAACAGCAGTCCCTGTGTATATTATACAGAACAGCAGTCCCTGTGTGTATTATAGTGAACAGCAGTCCCTGTGTGTATTATAGAGAACAGCAGTCCCTGTGTGTATTATAGTGAACAGCAGTCCCTGTGTATATTATACAGAACAGCAGTCCCTGTGTGTTTTTTAGTGAACAGCAGTCCCTGTGTGTATTATAGAGAATAGCTGTCCCTCTGTATATTATAGACAACAGCAGTCGCTTTGCATATTAGAGGGAACAGCAGTCCCTGTGTATATTATAGTGAACAGCAGTGCCTGTGTATATTATACAGAACAGCAGTCCCCGTGTATAGTATAGAGAACAGCAGTCCCTGTGGATATTATAGAGAACAGCAGTCCCTGTGTGTATTATAGAGAACAGCAGTCCCTGTGTGTATTACGAAGAACAGCAGTCCCTGTGTATATTATAGAGAACAGCAGTCCCTGTGTGTATGAAAGAGAACAGCAGTCCCTGTGTATTATAGAGAACAGCAGTCCCTGTGTATATTATAGTGAACAGCAGTCCCTGTGTGTATTATAGTGAACAGCAGTCCCTGTGTATTATAGAGAACAGCAGTCCCTGTGTATATTATAGTGAACAGCAATCCCTGTGTATTATAGAGAACAGCAGTCCCTGTGTGTATTATAGTGAACAGCAGTCCCTGTGCATATTAGAGAACAGCAGTCCCTGTGTATATTATAGAGAACAGCAGTCCCTATGCGTATTATAGTGAACAGCAGTCCCTTTGTATATTATAGTGAACAGCAGTCCCTGTGTGTATTATACAGAATAGCAGTCCCTGTGTATATTATAGAGAATAGCAGTCCCTGTGTATATTACAGTGAACAGCAGTCCCTGTGTGAATTATGGAGGACAGCAGTCCCTGTGTGTGTTATAGATAACAGCAGTCCCTGTGTATATTATAGAGAACACTAGTCCCTGTGAGAATTAGATAAGAACAGCTGTCCCTGTGTATATTATAGTGAACGGCAGTCCCTATGCGTATTATAGTGAACAGCAGTCCCTTTGTATATTATAGTGAACAGCAGTCCCTGTGTGTATTATACAGAATAGCAGTCCCTGTGTATATTATAGAGAATTGCAGTCCCTGTGTATATTACAGTGAACAGCAGTCCCTGTGTGAATTATAGAGGACAGCAGTCCCTGTGTGTATTATAGATAACAGCAGTCACTGTGGATATTATAGAGAACAGCAGTCCCTGTGTATATTACAGTGAACAGCAGTCCCTGTGTGAATTGTAGAGAACAGCAGTCCCTGTGTGTATGATAGAGAACAGCAGTCCCTTTGTATATTATAGAGAATAGCAGTCCCTATGTATATTATAGACAACAGCAGTCGCTTTGTATATTATTGTGAACAGCAGTCCCTGTGTCTATTATAGTGAACAGCAGTCCCTGTGTATATTATACAGAACAGCAGTCCCTGTGTGTATTATAGAGAACAGCAGTCCCTGTGTGTATTATAGTGAACAGCAGTCCCTGTGTATATTATACAGAACAGCAGTCCCTGGGTGTATTATAGTGAACAGCAATCCCTGTGTGTATTATAGAGAACAGCAGTCCCTCTGTGTATTGGAGCGAACAGCAGTCCCTGTGTATATTATAGTGAACTGCAGTCCCTGTGTGTATTATAGTGAACAGCAGTCCCTGTGTGTATTATAGAGAACAGCAGTCCCTGTGTGTATTATAGTGAACAGCAGTCCCTGTGTGTATTATAGTGAACAGCAGTCCCTGTGTGTATTATAGAGAACAGCAGTCCCTGTGTGTATTATAGTGAACAGCAGTCCCTGTGTGTATTATAGAGAACAGCAGTCCCTGTGTGTATTATAGTGAACAGCAGTCCCTGTGTGTATTATAGTGAACAGCAGTCCCTGTGTGTATTATAGAGAACAGCAGTCCCTGTGTATATTATAGTGAACTGCAGTCCCTGTGGGTATTATAGTGAACAGCAGTCCCTGTGTGTATTATAGTGAACAGCAGTCCCTGTGTGTATTATAGTGAACAGCAGTCCCTGTGTGTATTATAGTGAACAGCAGTCCCTGTGTGTATTATAGAGAACAGCAGTCCCTGTGTATATTATAGATAATAGCAGTCCCTCTGTATGTTATAGACAACAGCAGTCGCTTTGTATATTGTAGCGAACAGCAGTCCCTGTGTATATTATAGATAATAGCAGTCCCTCTGTATGTTGTAGACAACAGCAGTCGCTTTGTATATTATAGAGAACAGCAGTCCCTGTGTATATTATACAGAACAGCAGTCCCTGTGTGTATTATAGTGAACAGCAATCCCTGTGTGTATTATAGAGAACAGCAGTCCCTGTGTGTATTGTAGAGAACAGCAGTCCCTGTGTGTATTATAGTGAACAGCAGTCCCTGTGTGTATTATATAGAACTGCAGTCCCTGTGTATATTATAGTGAACTGCAGTCCCTGTGTGTATTATAGTGAACAGCAGTCCCTGTGTGTATTATATAGAACAGCATCCCCTGTGTATATTATAGTGAACTGCAGTCCCTGTGTGTATTATAGTGAACAGCAGTCCCCCTGTGTGTATTATAGTGAACAGCAGTCCCTGTGTGGATTATAGTGAACAGCAGTCCATGTGTGTATTATAGAGAACAGCAGTCCCTGTGTATATTATAGATAATAGCAGTCCCTCTGTATGTTATAGACAACAGCAGTCGCTTTGTATATGATAGAGAACAGCAGTCCCTGCGTATATTATACAGAACAGCAGTCCCTGTGTGTATTACAGAGAACAGCAGTCCCTGTGTGTCTGAGAGAGAACAGCAGTCCCTGTGTATATTATACAGAACAGCAGTCCCTGTGTGTTTTTTAGTGAACAGCAGTCCCTGTGTGTATTATAGAGAATAGCAGTCCCTCTGTATATTATAGACAACAGCAGTCGCTTTGTATATTAGAGGGAACAGCAGTCCCTGTGTATATTATAGTGAACAGCAGTCCCTGTGTATATTATACAGAACAGCAGTCCCCGTGTATATTATAGAGAACAGCAGTCCCTGTGGATATTATAGAGAACAGCAGTCCCTGTGTGTATTATGAAGAACAGCAGTCCCTGTGTGTATTATGAAGAACAGCAGTCCCTGTGTATATTATAGAGAACAGCAGTCCCTGTGTGTATGATACAGAACAGCAGTCCCTGTGTATATTATAGAGATCAGCAGTCCCTGTGTGTATTATAGAGAACAGCAGTCCCTGTGTTTATGATAGAGAACAGCAGTCGCTTTGTGTATTATACAGAAGAGCAGACCCTGTATATAATATAGACAATAGCAGTCCCTGTGTATATTATAGAAAACAGCAGTCCCTTTGTATATTATAAGGAACACCACTCCCTGTGTGTATTATAGAGAACAGCAGTCCCTGTGTGTATTATGAAGAAAGCAGTCTCTGTGTATATTATAGAGAACAGCAGTCCCTGTGTATATTATAGAGAACAGCAGTCCTTGTGTATATTATAGATAATAGCAGTCCCTCTGTATGTTACAGACAACAGCAGTCGCTTTGTATATTATAGAGAACAGCAGTCCCTGTGTACATTATAGTGAACAGCAGTCCCTGTGTATATTATACAGAACAGCAGTCCCTGTGTGTATTATAGTGAACAGCAGTCCCTGTGTGTCTGAGAGAGAACAGCAGTCCCTGTGTATATTATACAGAACAACAGTCCCTGTGTGTTTTTTAGTGAACAGCAGTCCCTGTGTGTATTATTGAGAATAGCAGTCCCTCTGTATATTAAAGACAACAGCAGTCGCTTTGTATATTAGAGGGAACAGCAGTCCCTGTGTATATTATAGTGAACAACAGTCCCTGTGTATATTATAGAGAACAGCAGTCCCTGTGGATATTATAGAGAACAGCAGTCCCTGTGTGTATTATAGAGAACTGCAGTCCCTGTGTGTATTATGAAGAACAGCAGTCCCTGTGTATATTATAGAGAACAGCAGTCCCTGTGTGTATGATAGAGAACAGCAGTCCCTGTGTATATTATAGAGATCAGCAGTCCCTGTGTGTATTATAGAGAACAGCAGTCCCTGTGTGTATGATAGAGAACAGCAGTCGCTTTGTGTATTATACAGAAGAGCAGACCCTGTATATATATTAGAGACAATAGCAGTCCCTGTGTATATTATAGAAAACAGCAGTCCCTGTGCATATTATAGAGAACAGCAGTCCCTGTGTGTATTATAGAGAACACCAGTCCCTGTGTGTATTAGATAAGAACAGCTGTCCCTGTGTATATTGTGGTGAACAGCAGTCCCTGTGTATATTATAGAGAACAGCAGTCCCTGTGTATATTATAGTGAACAGCAGTCCCTGTGTGTATTATAGTGAACAGCAGTCCCTGTGTGTCTGAGAGAGAACAGCAGTCCCTGTGTATATTATACAGAACAGCAGTCCCTGTGTGTTTTTTAGTGAACAGCAGTCCCTGTGTGTATTATAGAGAATAGCAGTCCCTCTGTATATTATAGACAACAGCAGTCGCTTTGTATATTAGAGGGAACAGCAGTCCCTGTGTATATTATAGTGAACAGCAGTCCCTGTGTATATTATACAGAACAGCAGTCCCCGTGTATATTATAGAGAACAGCAGTCCCTGTGGATATTATAGAGAACAGCAGTCCCTGTGTGTATTATGAAGAACAGCAGTCCCTGTGTGTATTATGAAGAACAGCAGTCCCTGTGTATATTATAGAGAACAGCAGTCCCTGTGTGTATGATACAGAACAGCAGTCCCTGTGTATATTATAGAGATCAGCAGTCCCTGTGTGTATTATAGAGAACAGCAGTCCCTGTGTTTATGATAGAGAACAGCAGTCGCTTTGTGTATTATACAGAAGAGCAGACCCTGTATATAATATAGACAATAGCAGTCCCTGTGTATATTATAGAAAACAGCAGTCCCTTTGTATATTATAAGGAACACCACTCCCTGTGTGTATTATAGAGAACAGCAGTCCCTGTGTGTATTATGAAGAAAGCAGTCCCTGTGTATATTATAGAGAACAGCAGTCCCTGTGTATATTATAGAGAACAGCAGTCCTTGTGTATATTATAGATAATAGCAGTCCCTCTGTATGTTACAGACAACAGCAGTCGCTTTGTATATTATAGAGAACAGCAGTCCCTGTGTACATTATAGTGAACAGCAGTCCCTGTGTATATTATACAGAACAGCAGTCCCTGTGTGTATTATAGTGAACAGCAGTCCCTGTGTGTCTGAGAGAGAACAGCAGTCCCTGTGTATATTATACAGAACAGCAGTCCCTGTGTGTTTTTTAGTGAACAGCAGTCCCTGTGTGTATTATTGAGAATAGCAGTCCCTCTGTATATTAAAGACAACAGCAGTCGCTTTGTATATTAGAGGGAACAGCAGTCCCTGTGTATATTATAGTGAACAACAGTCCCTGTGTATATTATAGAGAACAGCAGTCCCTGTGGATATTATAGAGAACAGCAGTCCCTGTGTGTATTATGAAGAACAGCAGTCCCTGTGTGTATTATGAAGAACAGCAGTCCCTGTGTATATTATAGAGAACAGCAGTCCCTGTGTGTATGATACAGAACAGCAGTCCCTGTGTATATTATAGAGATCAGCAGTCCCTGTGTGTATTATAGAGAACAGCAGTCCCTGTGTGTATGATAGAGAACAGCAGTCGCTTTGTGTATTATACAGAAGAGCAGACCCTGTATATATATTAGAGACAATAGCAGTCCCTGTGTATATTATAGAAAACAGCAGTCCCTGTGCATATTATAGAGAACAGCAGTCCCTGTGTGTATTATAGAGAACACCAGTCCCTGTGTGTATTAGATAAGAACAGCTGTCCCTGTGTATATTGTGGTGAACAGCAGTCCCTGTGTATATTATAGAGAACAGCAGTCCCTGTGTATATTATAGTGAACAGCAGTCCCTGTGTGTATTATAGTGAACAGCAGTCCCTGTGTATTATAGTGAACAGCAGTCCCTGTGTATATTATAGTGAACAGCAATCCCTGTGCATATTAGAGAACAGCAGTCCCTGTGTATATTATAGAGAACACTAGTCCCTGTGTGAATTAGATAAGAACAGCTGTCCCTGTGTATATTATAGTGAACAACAGTCCCTATGCGTATTATAGTGAACAGCAGTCCCTTTGTATATTATAGTGAACAGCAGTCCCTGTGTGTATTATACAGAATAGCAGTCCCTGTGTATATTATAGAGAATAGCAGTCCCTGTGTATATTACAGTGAACAGCAGTCCCTGTGTGAATTATAGAGGACAGCAGTCCCTGTGTGTATTCTAGTGAACAGCAGTCACTGTGTATATTATAGAGAACATCAGTCCCTGTGTGTATTACAGTGAACAGCAGTCCCTGTGTATATTACAGAGAATAGCAGTCCCTATGTATATTATAGACAACAGCAGTCGCTTTGTATATTATTGTGAACAGCAGTCCCTGTGTCTATTATAGTGAACAGCAGTCCCTGTGTATATTATACAGAACAGCAGTCCCTGTGTATATTATAGAGAATAGCAGTCCCTGTGTATATTACAGTGAACAGCAGTCCCTGTGTGAATTATAGAGGACAGCAGTCCCTGTGTGTATTATAGATAACAGCAGTCACTGTGGATATTATAGAGAACAGCAGTCCCTGTGTATATTACAGTGAACAGCAGTCCCTGTGTGAATTATAGAGAACAGCAGTCCCTGTGTGTATGATAGAGAACAGCAGTCCCTTTGTATATTATAGAGAATAGCAGTCCCTATGTATATTATAGACAACAGCAGTCGCTTTGTATATTATTGTGAACAGCAGTCCCTGTGTCTATTATAGTGAACAGCAGTCCCTGTGTATATTATACAGAACAGCAGTCCCTGTGTGTATTATAGAGAACAGCAGTCCCTGTGTGTATTATAGTGAACAGCAGTCCCTGTGTATATTATACAGAACAGCAGTCCCTGGGTGTATTATAGTGAACAGCAATCCCTGTGTGTATTATAGAGAACAGCAGTCCCTCTGTGTATTGGAAAGAACAGCAGTCCCTGTGTATATTATAGTGAACTGCAGTCCCTGTGTGTATTATAGTGAACAGCAGTCCCTGTGTGTATTATAGAGAACAGCAGTCCCTGTGTGTATTATAGTGAACAGCAGTCCCTGTGTGTATTATAGTGAACAGCAGTCCCTGTGTGTATTATAGAGAACAGCTGTCCCTGTGTATATTATAGTGAACTGCAGTCCCTGTGTGTATTATAGTGAACAGCAGTCCCTGTGTGTATTATAGAGAACAGCAGTCCCTGTGTGTATTATAGTGAACAGCAGTCCCTGTGTGTATTATAGTGAACTGCAGTCCCTGTGTGTATTATAGAGAACAGCAGTCCCTGTGTATATTATAGATAATAGCAGTCCCTCTGTATGTTATAGACAACAGCAGTCGCTTTGTATATTGTAGCGAACAGCAGTCCCTGTGTATATTATAGATAATAGCAGTCCCTCTGTATGTTGTAGACAACAGCAGTCGCTTTGTATATTATAGAGAACAGCAGTCCCTGTGTATATTATACAGAACAGCAGTCCCTGTGTGTATTATAGTGAACAGCAATCCCTGTGTGTATTATAGAGAACAGCAGTCCCTGTGTGTATTGTAGAGAACAGCAGTCCCTGTGTGTATTATAGTGAACAGCAGTCCCTGTGTGTATTATATAGAACAGCAGTCCCTGTGTATATTATAGTGAACTGCAGTCCCTGTGTGTATTATAGTGAACAGCAGTCCCTGTGTGTATTATATAGAACAGCATCCCCTGTGTATATTATAGTGAACTGCAGTCCCTGTGTGTATTATAGTGAACAGCAGTCCCCCTGTGTGTATTATAGTGAACAGCAGTCCCTGTGTGGATTATAGTGAACAGCAGTCCATGTGTGTATTATAGAGAACAGCCGTCCCTGTGTATATTATAGATAATAGCAGTCCCTCTGTATGTTATAGAGAACAGCAGTCCCTGTGTACATTATAGTGAACAGCAGTCCCTGTGTATATTATACAGAACAGCAGTCCCTGTGTGTATTATAGTGAACAGCAGTCCCTGTGTGTCTGAGAGAGAACAGCAGTCCCTGTGTATATTATACAGAACAGCAGTCCCTGTGTGTTTTTTAGTGAACAGCAGTCCCTGTGTGTATTATTGAGAATAGCAGTCCCTCTGTATATTAAAGACAACAGCAGTCGCTTTGTATATTACAGGGAACAGCAGTCCCTGTGTATATTATAGTGAACAACAGTCCCTGTGTATATTATAGAGAACAGCAGTCCCTGTGGATATTATAGAGAACAGCAGTCCCTGTGTGTATTATAGAGAACTGCAGTCCCTGTGTGTATTATGAAGAACAGCAGTCCCTGTGTATATTATAGAGAACAGCAGTCCCTGTGTGTATGATAGAGAACAGCAGTCCCTGTGTATATTATAGAGATCAGCAGTCCCTGTGTGTATTATAGAGAACAGCAGTCCCTGTGTGTATGATAGAGAACAGCAGTCGCTTTGTGTATTGTACAGAAGAGAAGACCCTGTATATATATTAGGGACAATAGCAGTCCCTGTGTATATTATAGAAAACAGCAGTCCCTGTGCATATTATAGAGAACAGCAGTCCCTGTGTGTATTATAGAGAACACCAGTCCCTGTGTGTATTAGATAAGAACAGCTGTCCCTGTGTATATTGTGGTGAACAGCAGTCCCTGTGTATATTATAGAGAACAGCAGTCCCTGTGTATATTATAGTGAACAGCAGTCCCTGTGTGTATTATAGTGAACAGCAGTCCCTGTGTATTATAGTGAACAGCAGTCCCTGTGTATATTATAGTGAACAGCAATCCCTGTGCATATTAGAGAACAGCAGTCCCTGTGTATATTATAGAGAACACTAGTCCCTGTGTGAATTAGATAAGAACAGCTGTCCCTGTGTATATTATAGTGAACAACAGTCCCTATGCGTATTATAGTGAACAGCAGTCCCTTTGTATATTATAGTGAACAGCAGTCCCTGTGTGTATTATACAGAATAGCAGTCCCTGTGTATATTATAGAGAATAGCAGTCCCTGTGTATATTACAGTGAACAGCAGTCCCTGTGTGAATTATAGAGGACAGCAGTCCCTGTGTGTATTACAGTGAATACCAGTCCCTGTGTATATTACAGAGAATAGCAGTCCCTATGTATATTATAGACAACAGCAGTCGCTTTGTATATTATTGTGAACAGCAGTCCCTGTGTCTATTATAGTGAACAGCAGTCCCTGTGTATATTATACAGAACAGCAGTCCCTATGTGTATTATAGTGAACAGCAGTCCCTGTGTATATTATAGTGAACAGCAGTCCCAGTGTATATTATACAGAACAGCAGTCCCTGTGTGTATTATAGTGAACAGCAATCCCTGTGTGTATTATAGAGAACAGCAGTCCCTGTGTGTATTGTAGAGAACAGCAGTCCCTGTGTGTATTATAGTGAACAGCAGTCCCTGTGTGTATTATATAGAACAGCAGTCCCTGTGTATATTATAGTGAACTGCAGTCCCTGAGTGTATTATAGTGAACAGCAGTCCCTGTGTATATTATAGTGAACAGCAGTCCCTGTGTGTATTATAGAGAACAGCAGTCCCTGTGTATATTATAGAGAACAGCAGTCCCTGTGTATATTATAGATAATAGCAGTCCCTCTGTATGTTATAGACAACAGCAGTCGCTTTGTATATTATAGAGAACAGCAGTCCCTGTGTACATTGTAGTGAACAGCAGTCCCTGTGTATATTATACAGAACAGCAGTCCCTGTGTGTATTATAGTGAACAGCAGTCCCTGTGTGTCTGAGAGAGAACAGCAGTCCCTGTGTATATTATACAGAACAGCATTCCCTGTGTGTTTTTTAGTGAACAGCAGTCCCTGTGTGTATTATGGAGAATAGCAGTCCCTCTGTATATTATAGACAACAGCAGTCGCTTTATATATTAGAGGGAACAGCAGTCCCTGTGTATATTATAGTGAACAGCAGTCCCTGTGTATATTATACAGAACAGCAGTCCCCGTGTATATTATAGAGAACAGCAGTCCCTGTGGATATTATAGAGAACAGCAGTCCCTGTGTGTATTATAGAGAACAGCAGTCCCTGTGTGTATTATGAAGAACAGCAGTCCCTGTGTATATTATAGAGAACAGCAGTCCCTGTGTGTATGATAGAGAACAGCAGTCCCTGTGTATATTATAGAGACCAGCAGTCCCTGTGTGTATTATAGAGAACAGCAGTCCCTGTGTGTATGATAGAGAACAGCAGTCGCTTTGTGTATTATACAGAAGAGCAGACCCTGTATATATTATAGACAATAGCAGTCCCTGTGTATATTACAGAAAACAGCAGTTCCTTTGTATATTATAAGGAACACCACTCCCTGTGTGTATTATAGAGAACAGCAGTCCCTGTGTGTATTATAGTGAACAGCAGTCCCTGTGTATATTATAGACAACAGCAGTCCCTGTGTATATTATAGACAACAGCAGTCACTGTGTGTATTATAGAGAACAGCAGTCCCTATGCATATTGTAGAAAACAGCAGTCCCAATGTATATTATAGAGAATAGCACTCCCTGTGTTTATTATAGAGAAGAACAGTCTCTGTGTATATTATAGAACATAGAACATAGAACATAGAACAATACAGCACAGAACAGGCCCTTCGGCCCACGATGTTGTGCCGAACTTCTATCCTAGATTAAGCACCCATCCATGTACCTATCCAAATGCCGCTTAAAGGTCGCCAATGAATCTGACTCTACCACTCCCACGGGCAGCGCATTCCATGCCCCCACCACTCTCTGGGTAAAGAACCCACCCCTGACATCTCCCCTATACCTTCCACCCTTCACCTTCAATTTATGTCCCCTTGTAACACTCTGTTGTACCCGGGGAAAAAGTTTCTGACTGTCTACTCTATCTATTCCTCTGATCATCTTATAAACCTCTATCAAGTCACCCCTCATCCTTCGCCGTTCCAACGAGAAAAGGCCGAGAACTCTCAACCTATCCTCGTACGACCTACTCTCCATTCCAGGCAACATCCTGGTAAATCTTCTCTGCACCCTCTCCAAAGCTTCCACATCTTTCCTAAAGTGAGGCGACCAGAACTGCACACAGTACTCCAAATGTGGCCTAACCAAAGTCCTGTTCAGCTGCAACATCACTTCACGACTCTTGAATTCAATCCCTCTGCTAATGAACGATAATACTCCATAGGCCTTCATACAAACTCTATCCACCTGAGTGACAACTTCCAAAGATCTATGTACATAGACCCCAAGATCCCTCTGTTCCTCCACCTGACCAAGAACCCTACCATTTACCCTGTATTCCGCATTCTTATTTGTTCTTCCAGAATGGACAACCTCACACTTGGCAGGGTTGAACTCCATCTGCCACTCCTCAGCCCAGCTCTGCATCATATCTAAGTCCCTCTGCAGCCGACAACAGCCCTCCTCACTGTCCACAACTCCACCTATCTTTGTATCATCTGCAAATTTACTGACCCACCCTTCGACTCCCTCATCTAAGTCATTAATAAAAATTACAAACAGCAGAGGACCCAGAACTGATCCCTGCGGAACTCCACTTGTAACTGGGCTCCATGCTGAATATTTACCATCTACCACCACTCTCTGACTTCGACCGGTTAGCCAGTTTTCTATCCAATTGGCCAAATTTCCCTCTATCCCATGCCTCCTGACTTTCCGCATAAGCCTGCCATGGGGAACCTTATCAAATGCCTTACTAAAATCCATGTACACTACATCCACTGCTCTACCCTCATCCACATGCTTGGTCACCTCCTCGAAGAATTCAATAAGACTTGTAAGGCAAGACCTGCCCTTCACAAATCCGTGCTGGCTGTCCCTAATCAAGCAGTGTCTTTCCAGATACTCATAAATCCTATCCCTCAGTACCCTTTCCATTACTTTGCCTACCACAGAAGTAAGACTAACTGGCCTGTAATTCCCGGGGTTATCCCTATTCCCTTTTTTGAACAGGGGCACAACATTCGCCACTCTCCAGTCCCCTGGTACCACCCCTGTTGACAGTGAAGACGAGAAGATCATTGCCAACGGTACTGCAATTTCCTCTCTTGCTTCCCACATAATCCTAGGATATATCCCATCAGGCCCGGGGGACTTGTCTATCCTCAAATTGTTCAAAATGTCCAACACATCTTCCTTCCTAACAGGTATCTCTTCTAGCTTAACAGTCCGTTTCACACTCTCCTCTTCAACAATACGGTCCCTCTCGTTCGTAAATACTGAAGAGAAGTACTTGTTCAAGACCTCTCCTATCTTTTCCGACTCAATACACAGTCTCCCACTACTGTCCTTGATCGGACCTACCCTCGTTCTCGTCATTCTCAGGTTTCTCACATACGCATAGAATGCCTTGGGGTTATCCTTGATCCTATCCACCAAGGATTTTTCATGCCCTCTCTTAGCTCTCCTAATCCCTTTCTTCAGGTCCCTTCTGGCTATCCTGTATCCCTCCACTGCTCTGTCTGAACCCTGTTTCCTCAACCTTATGTAAGCCTCCTTCTTCCTCTTTACTAGACATTCAACCTCCCTCGTCAACCAAGGCTCCCTCACACGACCATTTCTTTCCTGCCTGATCGGTACATACATATCATGGACACGTCGTATCTGCTGCTTGAAAAAGTTCCACATTTCCACCACATCCTTCCCTGACAGCCTATGCTCCCAATGTATGCTCCTCAAATCCTGTCTTGCAGCATCGTAATTTCCCTTCCCCCAATTGTAAAAACTACCTTGTTGTGCGCACCTATCTCTCTCCATAACCAAGGTGAAAGTCACAGAATTGTGGTCACCATCACCAAAATGTTCACCCACTAACAAGCCCACCACTTGTCCCGGTTCGTTACCGAGTACCAAATCCAATATGGCCTCCCCTCTGGTTGGACAATCTACATACTGCATTAGAAAAGCTTCCTGGACACACTGCACAAACACCGCCCCATCCAATCTACTTGATCTAAAGAGCTTCCAATCAATATTTGGGAAGTTGAAGTCGCCCATGACTACGACCCTGTGGGCTTCTGCACCTTTCCAAAATCTGTTTCCCAATCTGTTTCTCCACATCTCTGCTGCTATTGGGGGGCCTATAATAAACACCCAACAAGGTGACTGCACCTTTCCTATTTCTGACTTCAGCCCATACTACCTCCAGAGGCAGATCCCCCTCAAACTTCCTTTCTGCAGCCGTTATACCATTTCTAATTAGCAATGCCACCCCCCCTCCTTTTTTATCACCCTCCCTAATCTTACTGAAACATCTGTACCCAGGAACCTCCAACAGCCATTCCTGTCCCTCATCTATCCATGTTTCCGTGATGGCCACAACATCGTAGTCCCAGGTACCGATCCACGCCTTAAGTTCACCCAACTTATTTCTGATATTATAGAGAATAGCACTCCCTGTGTAGATTATAGAGAACAGCAGTCCCTGTGTATATTATAGAGAACAGCAGTCCCTGTGTATATTGTAGAGAACAGCAGTCCTTGTGTATATTATAGAGAACAGCAGACCCTTTGTGTATTATAGATAATAGCAGTCCCTGTGTATATTAGAGAGAACAGCAGTCCCTGTGTGTATGATAGAGAACAGCAGTCCCTGTGTATATTATAGAGATCAGCAGTCCCTGTGTGTATGATAGAGAACAGCAGTCGCTTTGTGTATTATACAGAAGAGCAGACCCTGTATATATTATAGACAATAGCAGTCCCTGTGTATATTATAGAAAACAGCAGTCACTGTGCATATTATAGAGAACAGCAGTCCCTGTGTATATTATAGAGAACAGCAGTCCCTGTGTGTATTATAGAGAACAGCAGTCCCTGTGTGTATTATAGAGAACAGCAGTCACTTTGTATATTATAGAGAACAGCAGTCCCTGTGTATATAACAGAGAACAGCAGTCCCTGCGTGTATTATAGAGAACAGCAGTCCCTGTGTGTATTATAGTGAACAGCAGTCCCTGTGTGTATTATAGAGAACAGCAGTCACTTTGTATATTATAGTGAACAGCAGTCCCTGTGTGTATTATAGAGAACAGCAGTCACTTTGTATATTATAGAGAACAGCAGTCCCTGTGTATATAACAGAGAACAGCAGTCCCTGTGTGTATTATAGAGAACAGCAGTCACTTTGTATATTATAGAGAACAGCAGTCACTTTGTATATTATAGTGAACAGCTGTCCCTGTGTGTATATTATAGTGAACAGCAGTCCCTATGTATATTATAGTGAACAGCAGTCCCTATGTATATTATAGTGAACAGCAGTCCCTGTGTATATTACAGTGAACAGCAGTCCCTATGTATATTATAGAGAACAGCAGTCCCTGTGTATATTATAGTGAACAGCAGTCGCTGTGTGTATATTATAGTGAACAGCATTCCCTGTGTATATTATAGTGAACAGCATTCCCTGTGTATATTATAGAGAACAGCAGTCCCTCTGTATATTATAGAGAACAGCAGTCCCTGTGTATATTACAGACAACAGCAGTCTCTGTGTGTATTATACTGAACAGCAGTCCCTGTGTATATTATAGAGAACAGCAGTCCCTGTGTGTATTACAGAGAACAGCAGTCCCTGTGTATATTATAGAGAACAGCAGTACCTGTGTATATTATACAGAACAGCAGTCCCTGTATGTATTATAGTGAACAGCAGTCCCTGTGTATATTATAGAGAACAGCAGTCCCTGTGTGTATTATAGAGAACAGCAGTCCCTATGTATATTATAGAGAACAGCAGACCCTGTGTGTATTATAGTGAACAGCAGTCCCTGTGTATATTATAGTGAACAGCAGTCCCTGTGTATATTATAGAGAACAGCAGTCCCTGTGTATATTATCGTGAACAGCAGTCCCTGTGTCTATTATGTTGAATAGCAGTCCCTGTGTCTATTACAGAGAACAGCAGTCCCTGTGTATATTATAGAGAATAGCAGTCCCTGTGTATATCATTGCGAATAGCAGTCCCTGTGTGTATTATAGAGAACAGCAGACCCTGTGTGTATTATAGAGAACAGCAGTCCCTGTGTATATTATAGAGAACAGCAGTCCCTGTGTGTATTATACAGAATAGCAGTGCCTGTGTATATTACAGAGAATAGCAGTCCCTGTGTGTATTATAGTGAACAGTAGTCCCTTTGTATATTATAGTAAACATCAGTCCCTATGTGTACTATATAGAATAGCTGTCCCTGTGTATATTATAGAGAACAGCAGTCCCTGTGTGTATTACAGAGAATAGCAGTCCCTGTGTATATTATAGTCAACAGTAGTCCCTTTGTATATTATAGTGAACAGCAGTCCCTGTGTGTATTATAGTGAACAGTAGTCCGTTTGTATATTACAGTGAACAGCAGTCCCTGTGTTTATTATAGTGAACAGCAGTCCCTGTGTGTATGAACGAGAACAGCAGTCCCTGTGTATATTATATTGAACAGCATTCCCTGAGTATATTATAGTGAACCGCAGTCCCTGTGTGCATTATACTGAACAGCAATCCCTGTGTGTATATGACACAACAGCACTCGCTGTGTATATTATAGAGGATAGCACTCCCTGTGTATATTAGAGAGAATAGCAGTCCTTGTGTATATTATAGAAAACAGCAGTCCCTGTGTGTATTATAGAGAACAGCAGTCCGTGTGTATATAACAGAGAACAGCAGTCCCTGTGTATATTATAGAGAATAGCAGTCCCTGTGTATATCATTGCGAATAGCAGTCCCTGTGTGTATTATAGAGAACAGCAGACCCTGTGTGTATTATAGAGAACAGCAGTCCCTGTGTATATTATAGAGAACAGCAGTCCCTGTGTGTATTATACAGAATAGCAGTGCCTGTGTATATTACAGAGAATAGCAGTCCCTGTGTGTATTATAGTGAACAGTAGTCCCTTTGTATATTATAGTAAACATCAGTCCCTATGTGTACTATATAGAATAGCTGTCCCTGTGTATATTATAGAGAACAGCAGTCCCTGTGTGTATTACAGAGAATAGCAGTCCCTGTGTATATTATAGTCAACAGTAGTCCCTTTGTATATTATAGTGAACAGCAGTCCCTGTGTGTATTATAGTGAACAGTAGTCCGTTTGTATATTACAGTGAACAGCAGTCCCTGTGTTTATTATAGTGAACAGCAGTCCCTGTGTGTATGAACGAGAACAGCAGTCCCTGTGTATATTATATTGAACAGCATTCCCTGAGTATATTATAGTGAACAGCAGTCCCTGTGTGCATTATAGTGAACAGCAATCCCTGTGTGTATATGACACAACAGCACTCGCTGTGTATATTATAGAGGATAGCACTCCCTGTGTATATTAGAGAGAATAGCAGTCCTTGTGTATATTATAGAAAACAGCAGTCCCTGTGTGTATTATAGAGAACAGCAGTCCGTGTGTATATAACAGAGAACAGCAGTCCCTGTGTATGTTATAGAGAACAGCAGTCCCTGTGTGTATTATAGAGAACAGCAGTCCCTGTGTATGTTACAGAGAGCTGCAGTCGCTTTAAATATTATAGAGAACAGCAGTCCCTGTGTATATTATAGTGAACAGCAGTCCCTGTGTGTATATTATAGTGAACAGCAGTCCCTATGTATATTATAGTGAACAGCAGTCCCTATGTATATTATAGTGAACAGCAGTCCCTGTGTGTATATTATAGTGAACAGCAGTCCCTATGTATATTATAGTGAACAGCAGTCCCTATGTATATTATAGTGAACAGCAGTCCCTGTGTATATTATAGTGAACAGCAGTCCCTGTGTGTATATTATAGTGAACAGCAGTCCCTATGTATATTATAGTGAACAGCAGTCCCTGTGTGTATGATAGAGAACAGCTGTCCCTGTGTGGATTAAAGAGAACAGCAGTCCCTGTGTGGATTATAGTGAACAGCAGTCCCTGTGTGTATTATACAGAACAGCAGTCCCTGTGTGTATTATAGTGAATAGCAGTCCCGTGTATATCATAGAGAACAGCAGTCCCTGTGTGTATTATTGTGAACAGCAGTCTCTGTGTATATTACAGTGAACAGCAGTCCCTATGTATATTATAGAGAACAGCAGTCCCTGTGTGTATTATAGTGAACAGCAGTCACTGTGTGTATATTATAGTGAACAGCATTCCCTGTGTATATTATAGAGAACAGCAGTCCCTGTGTATATTATAGAGAACAGCAGTCGCTGTGTGTATATTATAGACAACAGCAGTCTCTGTGTGTATTATAGAGAACAGCAGTCCCTGTGTGTATTACAGAGAACAGCAGTCCCTGTGTGTATTACAGTGAACAGCAGTCCCTGTGTATATTATAGAGAACAGCAGTCCCTGTGTGTATTATACAGAACAGCAGTCCCTGTGTGTATTATAGTGAACAGCAGTCCCTATGTATATTATAGAGAACAGCAGTCCCTGTGTGTATTATAGTGAACAGCAGTCCCTATGTATATTATAGAGAACAGCAGACCCTGTGTGTCTTATAGTGAACAGCAGTCCCTGTGTATATTATAGTGAACAGCAGTCCCTGTGTCTATTACAGAGAACAGCAGTCCCTGTGTATATTATAGAGAATAGCAGTCCCTGTGTATATCATTGCGAATAGCAGTCCCTGTGTATATTATAGAGAAGAGCAGTCCCTGTGTATATTCTCTAGAACAGCGGTCCCTGTGTGTATTACAGAGAACAGCGGTCCCTGTGTGTATTACAGAGAACAGCGGTCCCTGTGTGTATTACAGAGAACAGCGGTCCCTGTGTGTATTACAGAGAACAGCGGTCCCTGTGTATAGTATAGAGAACAGCGGTCTCTGTGTGTATTATAGTGAACAGCGGTCCCTGTGTGTATTACAGAGAACAGCGGTCCCTGTGTGTATTACAGAGAACAGCGGTCCCTGTGTGTATTACAGTGAACAGCGGTCCCTGTGTATATTACAGTGAACAGCGGTCCCTGTGTATATTACAGTGAACAGCGGTCCCTGTGTATATTATAGAGAACAGCGGTCCCTGTGTATATTATAGAGAACAGCAGTCCCTGTGTGTATTATAGTGAACAGCAGTCCCTGTGTGTATTATAGAGAACAGCAGTCCCTGTGTATATTATAGAGAACAGCTGTCCCTGTGTGTATTATAGTGAACAGCAGTCCCTGTGTGTATTATAGAGAACAGCAGTCCCTGTGTATATTATAGTGAACAGCAGTCCCTGTGTGTATTATAGAGAACAGCAGTCCCTGTGTGTATTATAGAGAACAGCTGTCCCTGTGTGTATTATAGTGAACAGCAGTCCCTGTGTGTATTATAGAGAACAGCAGTCCCTGTGTATATTATAGTGAACAGCAGTCCCTGTGTATATTATAGAGAACAGCTGTCCCTGTGTGTATTATAGTGAACAGCAGTCCCTGTGTGTATTATAGTGAACAGCAGTCCCTGTGTGTATTATAGAGAACAGCAGTCCCTGTGTGTATTATAGTGAACAGCAGTCCCTGTGTGTATTATAGTGAACAGCAGTCCCTGTGTGTATTATAGAGAACAGCAGTCCCTGTGTGTATTATAGAGAACAGCAGTCCCTGTGTGTATTATAGTGAACAGCAGTCCCTGTGTGTATTATAGTGAACAGCAGTCCCTGTGTGTATTATAGTGAACAGCAGTCCCTGTGTGTATTATAGTGAACAGCAGTCCCTGTGTGTATTATAGAGAACAGCAGTCCCTGTGTGTATTATAGAGAACAGCAGTCCCTGTGTGTATTATAGTGAACAGCAGTCCCTGTGTGTATTATAGTGAACAGCAGTCCCTGTGTGTATTATAGTGAACAGCAGTCCCTGTGTGTATTATAGTGAACAGCAGTCCCTGTGTATATTATAGTGAACAGCAGTCCCTGTGTCTATTACAGAGAACAGCAGTCCCTGTGTATATTATAGAGAATAGCAGTCCCTGTGTATATCATTGCGAATAGCAGTCCCTGTGTATATTATAGAGAAGAGCAGTCCCTGTGTATATTCTCTAGAACAGCGGTCCCTGTGTGTATTACAGAGAACAGCGGTCCCTGTGTGTATTACAGAGAACAGCGGTCCCTGTGTGTATTACAGAGAACAGCGGTCCCTGTGTATAGTATAGAGAACAGCGGTCTCTGTGTGTATTACAGAGAACAGCGGTCCCTGTGTGTATTACAGAGAACAGCGGTCCCTGTGTGTATTACAGAGAACAGCGGTCCCTGTGTGTATTACAGTGAACAGCGGTCCCTGTGTATATTACAGTGAACAGCGGTCCCTGTGTATATTACAGTGAACAGCGGTCCCTGTGTATATTACAGTGAACAGCGGTCCCTGTGTATATTACAGAGAACAGCGGTCCCTGTGTATATTATAGTGAACAGCAGTCCCTGTGTGTATTATAGAGAACAGCAGTCCCTGTGTGTATTATAGAGAACAGCTGTCCCTGTGTATATTACAGTGAACAGCAGTCCCTGTGTATATTATAGTGAACAGCAGTCCCTGTGTATATTATAGTGAACAGCAGTCCCTGTGTATATTATAGTGAACAGCAGTCCCTGTGTGTATTATAGAGAACAGCAGTCCCTGTGTGTATTATAGAGAACAGCAGTCCCTGTGTATATTATAGTGAACAGCAGTCCCTGTGTATATTATAGTGAACAGCAGTCCCTGTGTATATTATAGTGAACAGCAGTCCCTGTGTATATTATAGTGAACAGCAGTCCCTGTGTGTATTATAGAGAACAGCAGTCCCTGTGTGTATTATAGTGAACAGCTGTCCCTGTGTGTATTATAGTGAACAGCAGTCCCTGTGTATATTATAGTGAACAGCAGTCCCTGTGTATATTATAGTGAACAGCTGTCCCTGTGTGTATTATAGTGAACAGCTGTCCCTGTGTGTATTATAGTGAACAGCAGTCCCTATGTATATTATGCAAAATAGCATCCCATCTAAATGTTTTTGGAAGAGAATATAGTTTAAAAAAATAGCAGCCCCTGCTGTAAATTAACGGAACTACACACAATAAAGAGAGTTTTTGTCGTATCTTTTCAGGTTTTCACTCATATCCTGAGTTACGAACCCCCCCCCCCCCCCCCCCCCCTTGAGAAGGTGGGGGTGAGCTGCCTCCCTGACCCGCTGCAGTCCATGTGCTGGAGGGTAGACCCACAATGTCCCTGAGGGAGGGAATCCCAGGATTCTGACCCAGGAAGGAACGGCCGATAGATTTCCAAGTCGGGACGGTGAGGGGCTCGGAGGGGAACTTGCGGGAGGGGGGGGAGGTGTTCCCATGTACCTGCTGCCCCTTGTCCTTCTAGATGGTAGTGACCGTGGGTTTGGAAGGTGCTGCCTGAGGATCTTTGGTGAGTTTCTGCAGGGCATCTTGTAGATGGTACACACTGCAGTTACTGAGGGTCGGTGGGGGGGAGGGAGGGGATGGTACACACTGCAGTTACTGAGGGTCGGTGGGGGGAGGGAGGGGATGGTACACACTGCAGTTACTGAGGGTTGGTGGGGAGGGAGGGAGGGGATGGTACACACTGCAGTTACTGAGGGTCGGTGGGGGAGGGGGAGGGAGGGGATGGTACACACTGCAGTTACTGAGGGTCGGTGGGGGGGGAGGGAGGGGATGGTACACACTGCTGTTACTGAGGGTCGGTGGGGGAGGGGGAGGGAGGGGATGGTACACACTGCAGTTACTGAGGGTCGGTGGGGGAGGGGGAGGGGGAGGGAGGGGATGGTACACACTGCAGTTACTGAGGGTCAGTGGGGGGAGGGAGGGGATGGTACACACTGCAGTTACTGAGGGTCGGTGGGGGGGGGGGAGGGGAAGGTACACACTGCAGTTACTGAGGGTCGGTGGGGGGAGGGGATGGTACACACTGCAGTTACTGAGGGTCGGTGGGGGGGGAGGGAGGGGATGGTACACACTGCAGTTACTGAGGTCGGTGGGGGGGAGGGAGGGGATGGTACACACTGCAGTTACTGAGGGTCGGTGGGGGAGGGGGAGGGAGGGGATGGTACACACTGCAGTTACTGAGGGTCGGTGGGGGAGGGGGAGGGAGGGGATGGTACACACTGCTGTTACTGAGGGTCGGTGGGGGGAGGGAGGGGATGGTACACACTGCAGTTACTGAGGGTCGGTGGGGGGAGGGAGGGGATGGTACACACTGCAGTTACTGAGGGTCGGTGGGGGGAGGGGATGGTACACACTGCTGTTACTGAGGGTCGGTGGGGGGAGGGAGGGGATGGTACACACTGCAGTTACTGAGGGTCGGTGGGGGGGGAGGGAGGGGATGGTACACACTGCAGTTACTGAGGGTCGGTGGGGGGGGGAGGGAGGGGATGGTACACACTGCAGTTACTGAGGGTCGGTGGGGGGGGGGAAAGGGGATGGTACACACTGCAGTTACTGAAGGTCGGTGGGGGGTGAGGGAGGGGATGGTACACACTGCAGTTACTGAGGGTCGGTGGGGGGGGAGGGAGGGGATGGTACACACTGCAGTTACTGAGGGTTGGTGGGGCGGGGGGGGGGGGGGGGGAGGGAGGGGATGGTGCACACTGCTGTTACTGAGGGTCGGTGGGGGAGGGAGCGAGGGGATGTTTGTGGGTGTGGGGTCTGCTTTGTCCCTGGATGGTGTCAAGCTTCTCGAGTGTTGTTGGAGCTGCCCCCACCCAGGGGCAAGTGGGGAGTATTCCCTCACCCTCCTGCCTTGGGCCTTGTCGATGGTGGGACAGGCTTTGGGGGGAGTCAGGAGGGGAGTCACTCGCTGCAGGATTCCCAGTCTCTGACCTGCTCTTGGAGCCGCTGGGTTGATGTGGTGGGTCCAGTTGGGTTTCTGGCCAATGGTAACCCCCAGGATGTTGGGAGTGGGAGGGGGCGGGGGGGGTGGAGTCAGGAATGGGAACACCATTGAATGTCTCGGGGGAGATGGGTAGAGTGTCTCTTGTTGGTGATGGTCATCGCCTGGCCTTTGGGTGACAGGAATGTTCCTTGCTCCTTGTCTGTCCAGACCTTGTTGTATTTGAACATGAACTGGTTCAGTTTCTGAGGGAGTGGGGAATGGGGCTGAACACGGTGCAATGATCAGTGAACATTCCCATTCCTGACCTTCTGATGGAGGGAGGGTCATCGATGAAGCAGCTGAACAAGGTTGGGTCAAGGACACTCCCCTGAGAGACTCCTGTCGAGATGTCCTGGAGCCGAGATAGCTGACCCTCCAACAACCATCTTCCTGTGGGACAGGTATGACTCTAACCAGCCTAGAGTTTGTCCCCTGATACCCATTGATACCCGTTTTTCCAGGGCTCGGTGATGCCACACTCGGTTGAATACAGCCTTGATGCCAAGGGCTGTCCCTCTCCCCTCCCCTCGGGAATCCAGCTCCTTTTGTCCGTGTTTGGAGGGAGAGATCGAGAGGGAGAGATCGAGAGGGGGAGGTCGAGAGGGGGAGGTCGAGAGGGGGAGGTCGAGAGGGGGAGGTCGAGAGGGGGAGGTCGAGAGGGGGAGGTCGAGAGGGGGGAGGTCGAGAGGGGGAGGTCGAGAGGGGGAGGTCGAGAGGGGGAGGTCGAGAGGGGGAGGTCGAGTGCTTTGTCCCTGATCACATCCTGATGTACCCCAAAGATATGAGTAGGGAGCTGGCAGGAGGCATTCTCACAGACCACACAGACCAGACAGGATGTTCAAATCAGAGTGTTTTTAAAAATCACAACAAAATTACAACAAAGCTTGACAATTTTAAATACACAGTCAATATACAAATACTCAGACAATACACAGAGGAAGGAATTTTATTCCTCTCTGCCCTATCCCTGTGCAAATATAAAACATTTGAACAATTATCGCAATCAAGCAATTGATGACACATCTCCATCCAGCATGAAGTCAGTGAATAAATATTTAAGAAGCCGAGATTTTGATTTCGACTTGGTTTTTTTTTAATATAGAGCAGCTCACCCGATCTGTCTCACTGGGTGACCAGACTTGAGAGAAAGAGGCATAATCCTCTAAAGGAGGACAGCACTGGGTGTCGGGGTAGAGGGGTTTGGTGAGGGACAGGGTCATCGCTGAATAGGAACACGGAGATGCCCAGCTCAGAGAGAAACTCCACAGTGTGACGGGGTGGTGCAGAGATAAGACTGGGCAATGTGAGAACATAGAGAGCGGGGTTAGAATGGGTGGGAAATTAAAGGGAGCAGGGAGTGAGGGGGGTGGGGGGGAAAGAGTGGCATTAGACTGGGTGGGATATTAAAGGGAGCGGGGAGTGAGAGGGAGAGTGAAAATAGAAAGGGACCGATAGTTTCATAAATAAACTTATGCCAGAACAGATAGTCCCTCAGCAATCCCTCAAAATAAATCTCAAATCTTTGACAGAGGGGCCAGACACATGAAAACACACCCGAACACCGTCTCAGAAGGCAGCGATAGCGACCAATGTCTGACTCAATTCCTAACGTGGCTCATTCCCCGGAAAACTCTAACCTCAGTTCAAGATTAGAGTGAGAACATTCGTCAGTCAGTCAGTGTGCCCCTCCTGAAACACTGCTCCAGTCATCATGGGATTTTTGGACTCATTTAAAAAAAAAGGTACATTCATTTCCCCAAGATATGAAAAAATATTGCTGAAGGTCAGAATCTTCCCATAGCACCGAGATATCCCTGGACAAGTGCTTCTCCCACCCCCAAGATCCTACTTTTGCAAAGGTTCCTTCAATCCAGACTGTGAATCCCTCCGGTGTTCCTGTAGACCTGCAGAGTTTAAAAATAAACACCTGGTAAGACACTCTGCCCCAGGGGAGCACGGTTTGGCCAAAAACACTCCCACCTCACCTCTGCTCAGCCCCAAACAGACACAGATTTCCCCAACACACTGGGGGAGCAGTGTAGAGGGAGCTTTACTCTGTATCTAACCCAGTGCTGTCCCTGTCCCTGGGAGTGTTTGATGGGGGGGGGACAGTGTAGATGGAGCTTTACTCTGTATCTAACCCCGTGCTGTCCCTGGGCGTGTTTGATGGGGGGCAGTGTAGAGGGAGCTTTACTCTATCTAACCCCGTGCTGTCCCTGGGCGTGTTTGATAGGGGGGACAGTGTAGAGGGAGCTATACTCTGTATCTAACCCCAAGCTGTCCCTGTCCCTGGGAGTGTTTGATGGGGGGAGCAGTGTAGAAGGAGCTTTACTCTGTATCTAACCCAGTGCTGTCCCTGTCCCTGGGAGTGTTTGATGGGGGGGGGACAGTGTAGATGGAGCTTTACTCTGTATCTAACCCCGTGCTGTCCCTGTCCCTGGGGGTGTTTGATGGGGGAACAGTGTAGAGGGAGCTTTACTCTGTATCTAACCCCGTGCTGTCCCTGTCCCTGGGGGTGTTTGATGGGGGGGACAGTGTAGAGGGAGCTTTACTCGGTATCTAACCCCGTGCTGTCCCTGTCCCTGGGGGTGTTTGATGGGGGGACAGTGTAGAGGGAGCTTTACTCTGTATCTAACCCTGTGCTGTCCCTGTCCCTGGGAGTGTTTGATGGGGGGACAGTGTAGAGGGAGCTTTACTCTGTATCTAACCCCGTGCTGTCCCTGTCCCTGGGAGTGTTTGATGGGTGGGACAGTGTTAGAGTCGGTGTTGAGGGAGCTGTCCCATCACCCCTCTCCCCAGGGTTCTGTACGCCCCCTACCTGCATGGCCCGGTAAATCCACTCCTGGTAGCGGGTGACGCGACTGTAAACCCCAGGTTTGTTAGCCATGGCACAGCCCGTACCCCAACTCACAATCCCACACAGACGCCACCGCGTTCGATTGGAAAGAGTGTCCTCACAGACCAGAGGGCCACCGCTATCGCCCTGTGAGGGTGGAGGTGGGGGAAGAGAGACAGAGACAGAGAGCGAGACAGAGAGCGAGACAGAGAGCGAGACAGAGAGCGAGACAGAGAGCGAGACAGAGAGCGAGACAGAGAGCGAGACAGAGAGCGAGACAGAGAGCCGTCATGGTGACAGACAGAGAGAGACGGACAGAGAGAGAAACAGACAGACGTCATGGTGACAGACAGAGAGAGACGGACAGACACAGAGAGAGAGATAGAGACAGAGACAGAGACAGAGAGACCCAAGAGTGGGGAAAGGGGACCGGAGAATGGGAACACATTGATCAGATGAGTAAAGGAATGTTTTCTGACAACGTGCTCACAGTATTTCCATTTCATTAACAGACACCAGTGTCTGAAACTCATTCGCTGAGGGAGGGCCGCACTGTCGGAGGGTCAGTGCTGAGGGAGGGCCGCACTGTCGGGGGGTCAGTGCTGAGGGAGGGCCGCACTGTCGGGGGGTCAGTGCTGAGGGAGTGTGCACTGTCGGGGGGTCAGTGCTGAGGGAGGGCCGCACTGTCGGAGGGTCAGTGCTGAGGGAGGGCCGCACTGTCGGAGGGTCAGTGCTGAGGGAGTGGGCACTGTCGGAGGGTCAGTGCTGAGGGAGGGCCGCACTGTCGGGGGGTCAGTGCTGAAGGAGTGGACACTGTCGGATGGTCAGTGCTGAGGGAGGGCCGCACTGTCGGGGGATCAGTGCTGAGGGAGGGCCGCACTGTCGGGGGGGTCGGGGGGGGGGGGTCATCTGCCCCTTAGTGGCGGGGTGGTGTTTGTGTGGCGCGCGTCAAAAACCCACATCCACGATTTGGAAGCCGTCGTCGTGTGGGGCGCGGGTTGGGACGCGGCCACCCAAAGAGACGACATCTTCCCCTCGGCCAGGAGGAAGGAAACGGGCTGCCCCGGTCACTCGCGCGCGTTGCAGGGCATGGGATCTTACTGTGCACCGTTTGGGTGCCACGGTCCCTGCATCGCAACGTGGCCCCCAAAGCAAACAAACAGTCGGGTTTCGAAGGTGGGTGGGAGCCCCGTGCGGTGGGTAGCGTGGTCTCGGAGAGGGGTGCGGCACTCCGAGCGATGGGTAGGATTTCTCACGATCACAACACACAAAACTCCAAGGAGCACTGACCTGGCAAGCGTCAATCCCTCCCTCTCTGTACCCAGCACAGAACATGCTCGCGGTGATCTGGTTGTGGTAATATTCGGGACTGTTACACTGACTGTTGGTGATAATGGGGACCTTCGCTTCCTGAAGGACGTCAGACTGATAGCCTGGAGGGGGTGGGGGGAGAAAAAAATACCGAGCCAACCAGCCCGGGACTGCAGGTCACACAGGGTCAGACTGGACTCTCACATCACAATCTCCCCAATCCCCCAAATTCCTGAGGCTGGGAATCCTGCAGCGAGTGACTCGGCTGCTGACTCCCCTCAAAACCTGTCCCACCATCGACAAGGTGCGAGTCATTGATCTGAAACTCAGTTGGACCCACCACACACACACACACACACACACACACACACACACAGTGGATAATATCCAGGCCTGTGCTGGTGAGTAGCAAGTAACATTCACACCACACAAATGCCAGGCTGTGACCATCTCCAAAAAGAGACACTCTAATCAGTGTCCCCGTGACGTTCAATGGTGTTCCCATCACCGACTCCCCCTACTCCCAATATCCTGGGGGTTACCATCGACCAGAAACTCACCAGGACCCACCACATTAACCCAGCGGCTCCAAGACCAGGTCAGAGGCTGGGAATCCTGCAGCGAGTAACTCCCCTCCTGACTCCCCCCAAAGCCTGTCCCACCATCGACAAGGCCCAAAGCAGGAGGGTGAGGGAATACTCCCCACTTGCCCCTGGGTGGGGGCAGCTCCAACAACACTCGAGAAGCTCGACACCATCCAGGGACAAAGCAGCCCCCACACCCACAAACATCCCCCTCGCTCCCTCCCCCCACCGACCCTCAGTAACAGCAGTGTGTACCATCCCCTCCCCCCCCCCACCGACCCTCAGTAACTGCAGTGTGTACCATCCCCTCCCTCCCCCCCACCGGCCCTCAGTAACTGCAGTGTGTACCATCCCCTCCCTCCCCCCCACCGACCCTCAGTAACTGCAGTGTGTACCATCCCCTCCCTCCCCCCCACTGACCCTCAGTAACTGCAGTGTGTACCATCCCCTCCCTCCCCCCCACCGACCCTCAGTAACTGCAGTGTGTACCATCCCCTCCCTCCCCCCCACCGGCCCTCAGTAACTGCAGTGTGTACCATCCCCTCCCTCCCCCCCACCGACCCTCAGTAACTGCAGTGTGTACCATCCCCTCCCTCCCCCCCACCGGCCCTCAGTAACTGCAGTGTGTACCATCCCCTCCCTCCCTCCCCCCACCGACCCTCAGTAACTGCAGTGTGTACCATCTACAAGATGCCCTGCAGAAACTCACCAAAGACCCTCAGGCAGCACCTTCCAAACCCACGGCCACTTCCATCTAGAAGGACAAGGGGCAGCAGGTACATTGGAACACTTCCTGCAGTTATGCAGTGTTTCGGGAGTCTTTGTGGGAAGGGTTTTTGGATTTATCCATGAGGCTAGAGTTATACATTTGTCTCAGTGTCACAGAGCCAGACAGCATGGAAACAGACCCTTCGGCCCATTGAGTCCATGCCGACCCTAATCCCCAAACTAACCCAGTCCCCCCACCCCCGCCTGCTCCTGGCCCATCTCCCTCCAACCCTTTCCTGTCCATGTCCTTATCCAAATCCCTTTTAAATGTTGTAACTGTCCCCCCCCCACTTCCTCAGGAAGGTCATTCCACACACGGACCACCCTCTGGGGAAAACAGTTGCCCCTTAGGTCTCTTTTATATCTTTCCCCTCTCACCCTAAACCTATGCCCCTCTAGTTCTGGACTCCCCCACCCCCAGGGGGAAAAGACCTTGCCTATTTACCCTATCCATGTCCCTCATGATTTTATAAACCTCTATAAGGTCACCCCTCAGCCTCCGACGCTCCGGGGAAAACAGCCCCAGCCTGTTCAGCCTCTCCCTGTAGCTCAGATCCTCCAACCCTGGCAACATCCTTGTAAATCTTTTCTGAACCCTTTCAAGTTTCACAACATCTTTCCGATAGGAAGGAGACCAGAATTGCACACAATATTCCAACAGTGGCCCCTAACCAATGTCCTGTACAGCCACAACATGACCTCCCAACTCCTGTACTCAATACTCTGACCAATAAAGGAGAGCATCCAAAACGCTGCCTTCACTATCCTGTGTGGTGCTGAAAGAGCACAGCTAATCAGACAGCATCTGAGGAGCTGAAGAGTCAATGTTTCGAAAATAAGCTCTTCATCCCTGATGAAGAGCCTATGCTGAAAGCATCAAATCTCTTGCTCCTCTGATGCTGCCTGACCTGCTGTGCTTTTCCAGCACCACTCTAATCTCGACTCTGATCCCCAGCATCTGCAGCCCTCACTTTCTTCCGATTTCACTGCCTACGACTCTACTTTCAAGGAACTATCCTGGACAGCCTTTTCTGAACCCTCTCCAGTTTTATAACCTCCTTCATGAAAAAAAAAAATCGGAATTCCCCGAAAATCCCAGCTTCCAAACCCGACAGCACTGGGAGGATGGTCTCCTATGGCAGACATGTGCACTGCCTTGTGTGCTCACCAACAGAACAGGTATTGGATCAGCACGGTGGCTCAGTGGTTAGCACTCCTCCCTCCCAGCGCCAGGATCCCTGGTTCGATCCCACCCTCAGGCAACTGTCTGTGTGGAGTTTGCACATTCTCCCTGCGTCTGCGTGGGTTTCCTCCGGGTGCTCCAGTTTCCTCCCACAGTCCAAAGATGTGCAGGTTAGGGTGGGTTGGCCATGGGAAATTGTCCCATAGTGTCCAGGGATGTGCAGGTTAGGGTGGGTTGGCCATGGGAAATTGTCCCATAGTGTTAGGTGCATTAGTCAGGGGTAAATATAGGGTAGGGGAATAGGTCTGGGTGGTTTACTCTTCAGAAGGTCATTGTGGACTTGTAGGGCCGAAGGGCCTGTTTCCACACAGTAGAGAATCTAATCTAACGTATTACCAGGAGGGAGAAGGAGCTAAAGCAACGTACCATAATATTCAGTGTTACCCCACCCCGTGACGCTACACAACGTCCCATCAATGAGCCTCTGGCCAATGGCAGGGAGACACAACGGCTGGATGTAGTCTAGAGAGAAGAAACAAAAAAAAGGTAACGAGTTTGGTGAAGATTTCTCGCTCAGGTTGAGGTTCTGGATGTAGGTTTGCTCGCTGAACTGGAAGGTTCATTTTCAGACGTTTCGCCACCATACTAGGTAACATCATCAGTGAGCCTCTGGATGAGGCACTGGTGGTGTAGCCCACTTTCTATTTGTGTGTTTAGGTTTCCTTGGGTTGATGATGTCATTGCCTGTTCTTTTTCTCAGGGGGTGGTAAATGGGGTCCAGGTCAATGTGTATGTTGGTAGAGTTCCGGTCGGAATGCCATGCTTCTAGGAATTCTCGTGCATGTCTAAGTTTGGCTTGTCCTAGGATGGATGTGTTGTCCCAGTCGAAGTGGTGTCCTTCCTTATCGGTACGTGAGAACACTAGTGAGAGAGGCTCATGCCATTTAGTGGCTAGTTGGTGTTCAGGTATCCAGGTGGCTAGTTTTCTGCCTGTTTGACCAATACACAGTATTTTCTAAATGATGGTAGCTTTGCTCATTGTCTATATAGGGACTTTCAAGTTCATTAGCTGCTGTGTTAGTGTGTTGGTAGGTCTCAGACCCCTTGGCACCATGGTAGCCCACAAGCCCACCAACACTAAAACAGCAGCTAATGAACTTTAAAGACCCGATACAGACAATGAGCAAAGCTAGCGTCATTTAGAAAATACCATGCAATGACTGTAACAAACACAACATTGGACAAATTTCTGCCACCAGGATACCTGAACACCAACTAGCCACAAAACAACATGACCCTCTCTCACTAGTGTCCTCACATATGGATGAGGAAGGACATCACTTCGACTGGGACAGCACATCCAGCCTGAGAGAGAGAGAGAGAGAGAGAGAGAGAGAGAGAGAGAGAGAGAGAGAGAGAATATCTCGGACTCTCAGGGCCTCCTTTATGCCTTAGAAAAAGCACCATCTAATAACAATGACAGAAAAGACATTCCTGACAGAGGAATCGGCAGAGGGGACACAGAACATTCTGAAAGACATGTAACCTGGCTGTCATTTCAAGAGATCGAGATAGAGAGGGTGGGTTAGTAAATTTGCAGACGACACAAAGGTCGGTGGAGTTGTGGATAGTGATGAAGGATGTTGTAGGTCACAGAGAGACATAGATAAACTGCAGAGCTAGGCTGAGAGGTGGCAAATGGAGTTTAATGTGGACAAGTGTGAGGCGATTCACTTTGGTCGGAGTAACCGGAATGCAAATTACTGGGCTAATGGTAAGATTCTTGGTAATGTCGATGAGCAGAGAGATCTTGGTGTCCAGGTACACAGATCCTTGAAAGTTGTCACCCAGGTTGATAGGGTTTTTAAGGCGGCATACAGTGTTTTAGCTTTTATTAATAGAAGGATCAAGTTCTGGAACCATGAGGTTATGCTACAGCTGTACAAAACTCTGGTGCGGCCGCACTTGGAGTATTGTGTACAGTTCTGGTCACTGCATTATAGGAAGGTTGTGGAAGCTTTGGAAAGGAGATTTACCGGGATGTTGCCTGGTCAGGAGGGAAGGTCTTATAAGGAAAGGCTGAGGGACCTGAGACTGTTCTCGTTAGAGAGAAGAAGGTTGTGAGGTGACTTAGAGACATATAAGATAATCAGAGGGTTAGATAGGGTGGGCAGGAAGAGCCTTTTTCCAAGAATGGTGACAACCAGCATGAGGGGACAGTTTTAAATTGAGGGGTGATAGATATAGGACAGATGTCAGAGGCAGTTTCTTTACTCAGAGAGTAGTAAGGGTATGGAATGCTTTGCCTGCAACGGTAGTAGATTCGCCAACTTTAAGTACATTTAAGTCGTCATTGGACAAGCATATGGACATACATGGAATAGTGTAGGTTAGATGGGCTTCAGATTGGTATGACAGGTCGGTGCAACATCGAGGGCCGAAGGGCCTGTACTGCGCTGTAATGTTCTATGTTAAATTCTGTTTTATTGTTCCATAACTGGGACTTGTATTTATTGGAGCAGCATACCATGAGAATCTTGCTTTATTCAGGAATAGTTAGTAGTTACCATGGATTTATTCTGTTTGTTAATAGTTTAATTACATTTTTCACTGTTAGAGTTTGATAAATAAATTTATTGAACCACGGTGTTAGTGGTTAGTACTGCTGCCTCCCAGCACCAGGGACCCGGGTTCAATCCCACCCTCGGGTGACTCTGTGTGGAGTTTGTACATTCTCCCCGTGTCTGCGTGGGGTTCCTCCGGGTGCTCTGGTTTCCCCACACAGTTACAAAGATGTGCAGGTCAGGGTGGATTGGTCATGGGAAATTGTCCCATAGTGTCCAGGGATGTGCAGGTTAGGGTGGGTTGGCCATGGGATAGTGTCCCATAGTGCCCAGGGATGTGCAGGATAGGTGCATTAGTCAGGGGTAAATGTAGGATAGGGGAAATGGGTCTGGGCGGGTTACGCTTTGGAAAGTTGGTGTGGACTTGTTGGGCCGAATGGCTTGTTTCCACACTGTGGGGATTCTGTGTATTCCACATATATAAAAAAAGTTACATCCCTCCCCACACTCCATTTCCAGATTATAGAGAGAGAGGGGTTCCTCTTTGGAAATTTCGGTTCTCAGAGTGGGGGTGTCAATCTTCACTTGGGAACACTCAGTCATCCTGACAGATATATCGCTGCTGGTAAAAGGAGGGAAGTAGACAGAGGTTTCACTGTATTCAGAACCAATGCAAGAACACCAGAGTGATGCAGCGTGGAAAACAGACCCTTCGGCCCAACCCAACCATACTGACCAGATATCCTCAACTAATCTAGTTTCGTTTAGAGTCATACAGTGCAGGCAGAGACCCTTCGGCCCAACTTGTCTATGCCAACCAGAAATCAGAGATTATCCCTCACACACCCAGGAGTATTCAGGGAGTGCTGTTCATTTGACAAAACATTAGGGGTTTTGACGCAATGCTCTGGGTTTCACAGAGGAGTTAATGTCCAGAGGGGCCAGATTGGAGAAAGGATATCTGGGCCCGATAATGACAGTGGTTTAGCTACTACCCATCACACACCACGGGCCAGGTCAGAGGAAGCAGCCAAGTGCATCATTACAGTCAGGAGTGGGAGACAACTGACCACAACACGCCCGGGGGGGGGGGGGATGACGGGAAACGTTGGACAAAGACGCAACAAACAGGCTGCATTTATATAGTGCCCGCCTTCAACTGCGCTGCACAGGTTACAGACATCCCACTCAGGCTCAGATCACGAGGTCGCAGTGAAAGTGATCAAAATACTCCACAGGGGGCTGGAGGGGGATTACAGAGATAGGGAGGGGGTGGAGGGGGGTGACAGAGATAGGGAGGGGGGTAGGGGGTTGCAGAGATAAGGAGGGGGTGGAGGGGGATTACAGAGATAGGGAGGGGGTGGAGGGGGGTTACAGAGATAGGGAGGGGGGTAGGGGGTTGCAGAGATAAGGAGGGGGTGGAGGGGGGTTACAGAGATAGGGAGGGGGTGTAGGGGCTGGAGGGGGTTACAGAGATAGGGAGGGGGTGGAGGGGGATTACAGAGATAGGGAGGGGGTGGAGGGGGGTGACAGAGATAAGGAGGGGGTGGAGGGGCTGGAGGGGGTTACAGAGATAGGGAGGGGGTGGAGGGGGATTACAGAGATAGGGAGGGGGTGGAGGGGGGTGACAGAGATAAGGAGGGGGTGGAGGGGGTTACAGAGATAGGGAGGGGGTGTAGGGGCTGGAGGGGGTTACGGAGATAGGGAGGGGGTGTAGGGGCTGGAGGGGGTTACAGAGATAGGGAGGGGGTGGAGGGGGTTACAGAGATAGGGAGGGGGTGGAGGGGGTTACAGAGATAAGGAGGGGGTGGAGGGGGATTACAGAGATAGGGAGGGGGTGGAGGGGGATTACAGAGATAGGGAGGGGGTGGAGGGGGGTTACAGAGATAGGGAGGGGGTGGAGGGGCTGGAGGGGGTTACAGAGATAGGGAGGGGGTGGAGGGGCTGGAGGGGGGTGGGGGGTAGGGAGGTGTTTCTGGAGGGGGTTACTGACCAAGGCGATGGGAGCGTACCTGAGAAGTTGAGAGGATTGTGGAGATGTAACAAGGCAATGTCGTGGCTGTTATCCTCCGCGTTGGGATCCAGGAACGGTTTGTAACCAGAATGATAAACGATTGTATCGACGGAGCTGTGTATTCCCATTGAGGACTGTCTGATCGCTCCAGTGAATACTGTCCACTCACTGACAAAACGGTTCCTCCTGTAAACACCAACACAGGGTCAGCTACACATCAATCCACACTCACACAGAGACAGGGAGGGGCTGGAGGACAGACCTCAGCACTGACCCCCCGACAGTGCGGCACTCCCTCGGCACTGACCCCCCGACAGTGCGGCACTCCCTCGGCACTGACCCCCCGACAGTGCGGCACTCCCTCGGCACTGACCCCCCGACAGTGCGGCACTCCCTCGGCACTGACCCCCCGACAGTGCGGCACTCCCTCGGCACTGACCCCCCGACAGTGCGGCACTCCCTCGGCACTGACCCCCCGACAGTGCGGCACTCCCTCGGCACTGACCCCCCGACAGTGCGGCACTCCCTCGGCACTGACCCCCCGACAGTGCGGCACTCCCTCGGCACTGACCCCCCGACAGTGCGGCACTCCCTCGGCACTGACCCCCCGACAGTGCGGCACTCCCTCGGCACTGACCCCCCGACAGTGCGGCACTCCCTCGGCACTGACCCCCCGACAGTGCGGCACTCCCTCGGCACTGACCCCCCGACAGTGCGGCACTCCCTCGGCACTGACCCCCCGACAGTGCGGCACTCCCTCGGCACTGACCCTCCGACAGTGCGGCACTCCCTCGGCACTGACCCTCCGACAGTGCGGCACTCCCTCGGCACTGACCCTCCGACAGTGCGGCACTCCCTCGGCACTGACCCTCCGACAGTGCGGCACTCCCTCGGCACTGACCCTCCGACAGTGCGGCACTCCCTCGGCACTGACCCTCCGACAGTGCGGCACTCCCTCGGCACTGACCCTCCGACAGTGCGGCACTCCCTCGGCACTGACCCTCCGACAGTGCGGCACTCCCTCGGCACCCCCCCAGCAGGGTGACAGAGCTGAGACTTACTCTGGGAAGCAGTGAGCGGCTGTGACCACCCAATCCTCGGTGATGATGGAGCCTCCACACATCGGGCTGCCTTCGAACCGCAGGCTCACTTGCCACGGCCACTTGCCCAGGATAGCGTGTTGCCCACCCACAATACGGTCACCCAGGAACTTACGCCTTCCACAGTCTGTGAGGGACACACAAACAGAGACACACACAGACAGAGACAGCCATTATTTAGGGATAATTGCACTGGACCCAAAACCAACAATAAATTAATCCAATTGAAACGGTGTATGTTTCACAAACTGATGGGAGACGTGTGGAAATGGACGAGCACTCACCCTGACACTGCACTGTGAGGATAAGGTATCTCTCACACTCACTGTAGGTCAAACAGACAGTGAATTAGTTCATTATATACAATCTGACAGCAACAGAGACAATGTATAAACCACTGGGAAATACTCATCACATGGAGCACAATTCGACTGCACTTCACCAAATCATTCAGAGTTATACAGTGACAGACCTGTCCCCCACCAGTACTGTACCCCAGTGTTATACAGGGACAGACCTGTCCCCACCAGTACTGTACCCCAGTGTTATACAGGGACAGACCTGTCCCCACCAGTACTGTACCCCAGTGTTATACAGGGACAGACCTGTCCCCACCGGGACTGTACCCCAGTGTTATACAGGGACAGACCTGTCCCCACCGGGACTGTACCCCAGGGATATACAGGGACAGACCTGTCCCCACCAGTACTGTACCCCAGTGTTATACAGGGACAGACCTGTCCCCCACCAGTACTGTACCCCAGTGTGATACAGGGACAGACCCGTCCCCCACCAGTACTGTACCCCAGTGTTATACAGTGACAGACCTGTCCCCACCAGTACTGTACCCCAGTGTTATACAGGGACAGACCTGTCCCCACCAGTACTGTACCCCAGTGTTATACAGGGACAGACCTGTCCCCACCAGTACTGTACCCCAGTGTTATACAGGGACAGACCTGTCCCCACCAGTACTGTACCCCAGTGTTATACAGGGACAGACCTGTCCCCACCAGTACTGTACCCCAGGGATATACAGGGACAGACCTGTCCCCACCAGTACTGTACCCCAGGGATATACAGGGACAGACCTGTCCCCACCAGTACTGTACCCCAGTGTTATACAGGGACAGACCTGTCCCCACCAGTACTGTACCCCAGTTTTACACAGTGACAGACCTGTCCCCACCAGTACAGTACCCCAGTGTTACACAGGGACAGACCTGTCCCCACCAGTACTGTACCCCAGTGTTATACAGGGACAGACCTGTCCCCACCGGGACTGTACCCCTGTATTAAACAGTAATAGACCTGTTTAAACCTTTAGCCTTACCAGGGCTGCAGAATCTCCTGGAGGATTTGAGCAGTTGGAAGCAGCAAGGGATCTACGCAGTAAAACTGAACAGATCCATTTGACCCAGGCTTTCTGATGCGTGTCTCCATGGAGCTGATCATCCTGAGAACAGAAGAATATCCATATCATCAATTCACAAACAACAGTAACACTGCCTGGGCCCAGTATTTATCACCCCGTCCCTAGTTGCCCCCCCTTGAGAAGGTGGGGGTGAGCTGCCTCCCTGACCCACTGCAGTCCACGTGCTGTAGGGTAGACCCACAATGTCCCTGAGGGAGGGAATCCCAGGATTTTTGATTTGATTTGTCGTCGTCATGTGTCCCTAAGTACAGTGAAAATTGTGTTTTGTGAGCAATACAGGCAGAACATGGTAAGCGAGGACAGACTGATCACAGGGTGAAAAACGCTTAGACACACACACACACACACACACACACACACACACACACAGTGAGACATTCAGGTCCCACAACACCGAGTGTGCGCAAGGCAAGATCATCATTAACAAGATCAGCTTCATTTGGAGTTAGAGAGCTCGATGTTTCAGTCTAATAACAGCGGGGGAAGCAACTGTTCCTGAACCTGTCGGCGTGTGTTCAGGCTTCTTTTTCCTGATGGAAGATGCTGTGGGAGGTTAGCCCCGGGCTGCGATGGGCCTTTGATGATCTTTGACTGCCTGGCTGCGGCAGGGAGCCGTGTTAGTGGGGTCAGTGGGTGGGAGGTTGGTTCCTGTGAGGGTCTGGGCTGTGCACACCACCTTCTGCCGTTTCTCACCGTCCCTGTACCAGGCCGCGATGCACCCAGGACAGTCAACTCCCCATGGTGCGTCTGGAGAAGTTGGTCAGGGTCCTTATGAAGGGATTTTGCCCGAATCATCAATCCTCCTGCTTCCCGGGATGCTGCCCGACCTGCTGTGTTTTTCCAGCACCACTCTAATCTAGACTCTGAATTCCAGCATCTGCAGTACCCACTTCTGCCCAGAGGGTCCTTATGGACAGGCCAAATTTCCTGAGGCCGCCTGAGGGAATAGAGGCATTATTGCACCACCTTGACCATTGCGTCAATGGGGGGCGGGGGGAAGACCAGGACAGATTTCTGGGTTATCGTCACTCAGAAATGTGACGCTGTCCACCCTCTCTACCTCTGCTCTGTCGAGGTAGACAGGGAGGGTGTTGTCCTTCCCTCCTCCCTTTCTAAAGCCAACGAGCAGTCCTTCAGTTTTGCCGATGTTGACAGAGCAAAGTTGTTGGGCTGAGAGGTGGCAAATGCAGCTAAATGTGAGGTGATGCACTTTGGGAAGAATAACAGGAAGGCAGTGTATTGAGTCAGTGGAAAGATTCTTGGTCGTGTGGATGTGCAGAGGGATCTTGGTGTCCATGTACATAGATCCCTGAAAGTTGCCCCCCAGGTGGATAGTGCTGTTAAAAAGGCACATGGTGTGTTAGGTTTCATTCATAGAGGGATTGAGTTCCGGAACCGCATTATTATGCTGCAACTGTACAAAACGCTGGTGCGGCCAAACTTGGAATATTGTGTACAGTTCTGGTCGCCCCATTACAGGAAGGATGTGGAAGCTTTGGAAAAGGTGCAGAGGAGATTTACCAGGATGTTGCCTGGTCTGGAGGGAAGGTCTTATGAGGAAAGGCTGAGAGACTTGGGTCTGTTCTCATTGGAGAGAAGGCGGCTCAGGGGGGGATTTGATAGAGACATACAAGATGATCAGGGATGAGATAGGGGAGACAGTGAAAGACTTTTTCCTAGGATGATGATGTCAGCTTGTACGAGGGGACGTAGCTACAAATTGGGGGGGTGATAGATTTAAGACAGATGTCAGAGGCAGGTTCTTTACTCAGAGTGGTAAGGAGGTGGAATACCCTGCCTGCTAATGTAGTTAACCCAGTCACATTAGGGAGATTTAAACAATCCTTGGATAAGCTCATGGATGATGATGGGATAGTGTAGAGGGATGGGCTGAGAATAGTTCACAGGTCAGCACAACATCGAGGGCCGAAGGACCTGTTCTGCGCTGGATTGTTCTATGTTCTGACTGCACCACGTGCTGTTGGTCTCCCTTTGGTATTCTGACTCGGTGGTGTCCAATATCCGGTACCACCACAGCTCAGCTTGGAGGTCTCATTTGTTTGGAATTTAGCAACACAGCGTTCTGGGTGTACAGGGAGTGCAGTAGGGGGGGGCTGGGGACAGATCCTTGGAGGGTGGCAGTGTCACTCCAGTGTTCAGTGTTATTGTGGAGGAGGTGCAGTTCCGTATCCTTATGGATTGCGGATGAGAGTCAGGAAGCTGGAGGATCCAGCTGTAGGGGACAGAGCAGAGAGTCAGAGTCTTGGGATCAGCCTGGGGGTTGGGGGGGGGGGGGGCTGCTAAATGGTGTTGAAGGTGGAGCTGTAGTCCAAGAGCAGGAGTCTGATGTAGGTGGCCGTGTTGTCCCGATGTCCTGGGGATATGGTGTCCACTGTGGACATGTTATGTCAGTGGGCCATCCGCAGGGGAGTGAGAGGGGCTGGGAGACTGGACTTGATGTGTCCATGACCAGCCCACATCAAATCATTGTGGGATTGAGGTCAGAGCCACTGGGTGGTGGTCATTAAAGTACATTACATGTGCTCCCTCAGAGACTGGGAAGTTGAGAACTAGCCATAGAAACGCACAGCACGGAAACAGCCCCATCGGCCCACTCATCCACACCCACCAGATATCCCCAACCCAATCTAGCCCCACCTGCCAGCACCCAATCCCCATTTGGATACAGAACAGGCGCAAAAGGTAGAAGACAAGAGGGTGGTGGAGGGAGCGTCGGTGGGGGAGGGGGAGGGGGGGGGGATGGTACACACTGCAGTTACTGAGGGTCGGTGGGGGGAGGGAGGGGATGGTACACACTGCTGTTACTGAGGGTCGGTGGGGGAGGGGAGGGGATGGTACACACTGCTGTTACTGAGGATCGGTGGGGGGGGGGGAGGGGATGGTACACACTGCTGTTACTGAGGGTCGGTGGGGGGAGGGAGGGGATGGTACACACTGCAGTTACTGAGGGTCGTTGGGGGGGGGAGGGGATGGTACACACTGCAGTTACTGAGGGTCGGTGGGGGAGGGAGGGGATGGTACACACTGCAGTTACTGAGGGTCGGTGGGGGGGGAGGGAGGGGATGGTACACACTGCAGTTACTGAGGGTCGGTGGGGGGAGGGGATGGTACACACTGCAGTTACTGAGGGTCGGTGGGGGGAGGGAGGGGATGGTACACACTGCAGTTACTGAGGGTCGGTGTGGGGGGGAGGGGATGGTACACACTGCAGTTACTGAGGGTCGGTGGGGGGAGGGGATGGTACACACTGCAGTTACTGAGGGTCGGTGGGGGGGGGGGGGAGGGGATGGTACACACTGCAGTTACTGAGGTTCGGTGGGGGGGAGGGAGGGGATGGTACACACTGCAGTTACTGAGGGTCGGTGGGGGGGGGGGGAGGGGATGGTACACACTGCAGTTACTGAGGGTCGGTGGGGGGGGGGGGGAGGGGATGGTACACACTGCAGTTACTGAGGGTCGGTGGGGGGAGGGAGGGGATGGTACACACTGCTGTTACTGAGGGTCGGTGGGGGGGGGGAGGGGATGGTACACACTGCTGTTACTGAGGGTCGGTGGGGGGAGGGGAGGGGATGGTACACACTGCTGTTACTGAGGGTCGGTGGGGGGAGGGAGGGGATGGTACACACTGCAGTTACTGAGGGTCAGTGGGGGGGGAGGGAGGGGATGGTACACACTGCAGTTACTGAGGGTCGGTGGGGGGAGGGAGGGGATGGTACACACTGCAGTTACTGAGGGTCGGTGGGGGGAGGGAGGGGATGGTACACACTGCAGTTACTGAGGGTCAGTGGGGGGGAGGGAGGGAGGGGATGGTACACACTGCAGTTACTGAGGGTCGGTGGGGGAGGGGATGGTACACACTGCAGTTACTGAGGGTCGGTGGGGGGGGGGGGGGAGGGGATGGTACACACTGCAGTTACTGAGGGTCGGTGGGGGGGGGGGGGGGAGGGGATGGTACACACTGCTGTTACTGAGGGTCGGTGGGGGGAGGGAGGGAGGGGATGGTACACACTGCAGTTACTGAGGGTCGGTGGGGGGAGGGAGGGGATGGTACACACTGCAGTTACTGAGGGGGGGAGGGGGGGGTATGGTACACACTGCAGTTACTGAGGGTCGGTGGGGGGGGAGGGAGGGGATGGTACACACTGCTGTTACTGAGGGTCGGTGGGGGGGAGGGAGGGGATGGTACACACTGCTGTTACTGAGGGTCGGTGGGGGGGGGGGGGGGGATGGTACACACTGCAGTTACTGAGGGTCGGTGGGGGGGGGGGGGGATGGTACACACTGCAGTTACTGAGGGTCGGTGGGGGGGGGGGGGGGGGGGGAGCGAGGGGATGGTTGTGGGTGTGGGGGCTGCTTTGTCCCTGGATGGTGTCGAGCTTCTCGAGTGTTGTTGGAGCTGCCCCCACCCTGGGGCAAGTGGGGAGTATTCCCTCACCCTCCTGCCTTGGGCCTTGTCGATGGTGGGACAGGCTTTGGGGGGGGGAGTCAGGAGGGGAGTCACTCGCTGCAGGATTCCCAGCCTCTGACCTGCTCTTGGAGCCCCTGGGTTAATGTGGTGGGTCCAGTTGGGTTTCTGGTCGACGGTAACCCCCAGGACATTCCCAGGACTTGAACAGTGAGGGGAACTCTGGTCTCACATTGGAAACTGTCATCCTTAACGATGCAAATGGACAACAGCAAATTATCTCAAAACCTAACACCAGGACATGGACAGGGATAACAGGGAGAGTTGACAGGTCAGTCTTTAAAAGGAGCAAGCTGAGGGTTACAGAGATAGGGAGGGGGTGTAGAGGAGGGACGGGGTTACAGAGACAGGGAGGGAGTGTAGGGACTGGAGGGGGTAATGGATGGCATTTGTTGGGGGTGAATGTAGGGGTGGGGATGGATGGTCTGCCGATCTTCAATGATCAGACTCACCTGATGAAGCCCATCTGCTGACAAGCGAGGCGTGCGACATCGTCATTGACCTGCGAGGAACATACGACCCTCCACACGTCTGCCTCAGGGTCATACACTGACAAATGGGAGTCTGCACTGACCTGAACTTCAAACCAAAACGAGAGACTGTGAGACACAGGAGCTGGGAATGAGCCACTTCACTCCATGCTGCACAATACCAGCCTTCACCCCTCCCCCCCCACCACCATTATCAGCCTCCCCACTCCTCCCCATCACACTCCCCCTCCTGGGTTTATCCAAATCCCCCACACCATTCAGTACATCGACAAATCACCGAGAACACTTCAGCAGGGTCTAAATGAGGGATACAGAGACTGGAACTGTGCACGGTGCTCCGAGTGTGGGTCTGACTGAGGGATACGGAGACTGGAACTGTGCACGGTGCTCCGAGTGTGGGTCTAACTGAGGGATACGGAGACTGGAACTGTGCAGGGTGCTCCGAGTGTGGGTCTAACTGAGGTGATCCAACCTCGCTCTCTTGAGCTTACCATCGTAGAGGTCGAATTCTGCTTTCTTCACGTAAGTCACTGAAACAGATCAAGATTAGACATTATTCCATTGCTTCCATGTCTGGACCAACGCCCCACTCCAAACATATCTGCTCATCCCCAACTCCACTCACTCCGCCTCCCATGCCATATTTACAGTCCATTCCCGTTCACCAGTCACCCAGTCCATCCCATCCCCCCTATCTCTGTAACCCACCCTCCAGCCCCTACACCCCCTCCCTATCTCTGTAACCCACCCTCCAGCCCCTACACCCCTCCCTATCTCTGTAACCCACCCTCCAGCCCCTACACCCCCTCCCTATCTCTGTAACCCACCCTCCAGCCCCTACACCCCCTCCCTATCTCTGTAACCCACCCTCCAGCCCCTACACCCCCTCCCTATCTCTGTAACCCACCCTCCAGCCCCTACACCCCCTCCCTATCTCTGTAACCCACCCTCCAGCCCCTACACCCCCTCCCTATCTCTGTAACCCACCCTCCAGCCCCTACACCCCCTCCCTATCTCTGTAACCCACCCTCCAGCCCCTACACCCCCCTCCCCTATCTCTAACCCCCTCCAACCCAGGCCCTCATCACTCACCCACAGCCCACACGGTAACAGCCGCTGTTCCGAGGAGGAAGACCATCGCCATGGTAACAGCTACCAGCCTGCCAAGTGGGGACCAAAGGCCTCCCGGGCCCGGCTTTCGGCCCAGCTGCAGGAGGACGAGAGTTCAGAGTTAGTCTTGGCGCCAATTGGAGTCCATTCGGCCCATCCAGTCCATGTAGCCACTCAGATTCTGTCTGATCTGATCCGCCTGACCTCCCCAACCTGGATTTAAAATCTTGGCCTTGAGTCCCCAGCCCCAACAGCCCTCTGCAGGAAGGTATTCCATAGACTCCCTTACAGTCCATTCCATTTACCAGTCACCCAGTCCATCCCCTCCCGACCTCTGGAACCCCCTCCAGCCCCTACACCCCCTCCCTATCTCTGGAACCTCCTCAGCCCCTACACCCCCTCCTATTTCTGTCACCCCTTCCAGCCCCTATACCCCCTCCCCTATCTCTGCAAGAGCAGAAATTTCACATCATCCCAGTTTGGGAAGTTTGGCTGAGGAGGGGCAGAATGGAGTTTAATCGGGGTAAATGTGAGGTGCTGTATTTTGGTAAAACACACAGGGACGGGGCTTATCCAGTTAATGGTGGGGCCCTGGGTGGTGCTGGGGAACAGAGGGACCCAGGGGTTCAGGGACATCCATCCCTTTGGAGTTTGTGTCACATACAGACAGGGGGGGTTACGAAGGGGTTTCACACACTCCCTTCATTGCTCAGCCCTTTGAGTGTAGGAGTTGGGAAGGTCATGTTGAGGTTGTACAGGACATTGGGGAGGCCCCTTCTGGAATACTGTGTCCAGTTCCGGTCACCCTGTTATAGGAAGGATATTATTAAACTGGAGAGGGTTCCGGAGAGATTTCCCAGGATGTTGCCGGAATGGGAGGGTTGGAGTTATAACGAAAGGCCGGATAGGGCCGGGAGTTTTCTCACTGATCCTGATCCTGTACACACTGCACTAACCTCCTCCACTACCTTTGCTTTGGAGGTAGTTTTCGAGAGCAGAACATTCTGGAACTGACGAGAGAGCAGGTTATAAAGAAAAGACGAAACACAAACAAACAATGAAGAAACCCAAAAGAAACAAATATCTTCCTAAACCGGGAGTGGAGGGAGAGCAGGTTATATTAAACTGCTGATGGTGTAGAAAGACTGGAGGCCTGTGACCAGTGGAGTGCCACAAGGATCGGTGCTGGGCCCTCTACTTTTTTGTCATTTACATAAATGATTTGGATGCGAACATAAGAGGTACAGTTAGTAAGTTTGCAGATGAGTAAGGATAGGATTTATGAACATCTGGAAAGGAATAATATGATCAAGGATAGTCAGCATGGTTTTGTGAAGGGCAGGTCGTGCCTCACAAACCTTATTGAATTCTTTGAGAAGGTGACGAAGGAGGTAGATGAGGGGAAAGCGGTAGATGTGGTGTATATGGATTTTAGTAAGGCGTTTGATAAGGTCCCCATGGTAGGCTACTGCAGAAAATACAGAGATATGGCATTGAGGGTGAGTTGGAATTTGGATTAGGAATTGGCTGGCTGGAAGAAGACAGAGGGTAGTAGTTGATGGTAAAGGTTCATCTTGGAGTGCAGTTACTAGCGGTGTTCCGCAAGGATCTGTTTTGGGACCATTGCTGTTTGTCATTTTTATAAATGACCTGGAGGAGGGCTTAGAAGGTTGGGTGAGTAAGTTTGCGGATGATACGAAAGTCGGTGGAGTTGTTGACAGTGAGGAAGGATGTGGCAGGTTACAGCGGGATATAGATAAGCTGCAGAGCTGGGCAGAAAGGTGGCAAATGGAGTTCAATGTAGGTAAGTGTGAGGTGATTCACTTTGTAGGAGTAACAAAAAGATGGGGTACTGGGCTAATGGTCGGATACTTGGTAGTGTGGATGAGCAGAGGGATCTTGGTGTCCATGTACACAGATCTCTGAAAGTTGCCACCCAGGTAAATAGTGCGGTGAAGAAGGCATATGGCGTACTGGCTTTTATTGGTAGAGGAATTGAGTTCCGGAGTCCTGAGGTCATGCTGCAGTTGTGTAAGACTCTGGTGTGGCCGCATCTGGAGTATTGTGTGCAGTTTTTGGTCGTCATACTATAGGAAGATGTGGAGGCACTGGAAGGGTTGCAGAGGAGGTTTACCAGGATGTTGCCTGGTATGGTAGGAAGATCCTATGAGGAAAGCTGAGGCACTTGGGGCTGTTTTCATTGGAGAAAAGAAGGTTTAGGGGTGACTTGATAGAGGTGTACAAGATGATTAGGGGTTAGATAGGGTTGACCATGAGAACCTTTTTCCACGTATGGAGTCAGCTATTACAAGGGGGCATAGCTTTAAATTAAGGGGTGGTAGATATAGACTGATGTTAGGGGTAGGTTCTTCACTCAGCGAGTCGTAAGTTCATGGAATGTCCTGCCAGTAGCAGTGGTGGACTCCTCCCTCTTTATGGGCATTTAAACGGGCATTGGATAGGCATATGGGAGGATAGTGGGCTAGTGTAGGTTAGGTGGGCTTGGATCGGCACAACATCGAGGGCCGAAGGGCCTGTACTGCGCTGTATCTTTCTATGTTCTATGTTATATGACACCAAAATTGGAGGTGTAGTGGACAGCGAAGAGGGTTACCTCAGATTAGCAACAGGATCTGGACCAGATGGGCCAATGGCTGAGAAGAGGCAGATGGAGTTTAATTCAGATAAATGTGAGGGGCTGCATTTTGGGAAAACAAACCTTAGCAGGACTTATACACTTAATGGTAAGGTCTGAGGGAGTGTTGCTGAACAAAGAGACCTTGGAGTGCAGGTTCATAGCTCCTTGAAAGTGGAGTCACAGGTAGATAGGATAGTGAAGAAGGTGTTTGGTATGCTTTCCTTTATTGGTCAGAGTATTGAGTACAGAGTTGGGAGGTCATGTTGCGGCTTTACAGGACATTGGTTAGGCCACTGTTGGAATATTGCGTGCAATTCTGGTCTCCTTCCTATCGAAAGATGTTGTGAAACTTGAAAGGGTTCAGAAAAGATTTACAAGGATGTTGCCAGGTTGGAGGATCTGAGCTATAGGAGAGGCTGAACAGGCTGGGGCTGTTTTCCCTGGAGCGTCGGAGGCTGAGGGTGACCTTATAGAGGTTTATAAAATCATGAGGGACATGGATAGGGTAAATAGACAAGGTCTTTTCCCTGGGGTGGGGGAGTCCAGAACTAGAGGGCATAGTTTAGGGTGAGAGGGGAAAGATATAAAAGGGACGTAAGGGCAACTTTTTCACCCAGAGGGTGGTACGTGTGGAATGAGCTGCCAGAGGAAGTGTGGGGGCTGGTACAATGACAGCATTTAAAAGGCATCTGGATGGGGACATGAATAGGAAGGGGTTTGGGGGGATATGGGCCGGGTGCTGGCAGGTGGGACTAGATTGGGTTGGGATATCTGGGTCAGCATGGACGGGTTGGGTCTATTCCCGTGCTGCGAGACCGTGTTAAAGCAGAGAATGAACGCAGGATTCGGAGAGGAAGAGGGATCAGGGCTTTTGAGTCTCAAACACGTTCGTGTGCGGAGACAGCAAGGAGGCTAACGGAGATGGCAGCAGTGGAGATGTTACGTTCAGTGATGGAGGACAGAGGAGAGACCACATCTCCAATAGCCTGCACAGTCTTGCAGTTCATACTGAGACCCTGTAACTAAAGCACAGGTGATCCAAGTGAGGTCTGGACGGATTTATTCCTGGAATGTGACTGAGATCTCTTTTCTGTGACGGGTTTGTTTGGCTGGAGTTGGGGGTGGGGGCAGATGACCAGACCCTGAACCATTAATCTCTCTCTCTCTCTCTCTCTCTCTCTCTCTCTCTCTGTGTGTGCACCTTCTCCATGTTTTGTAACACTGTATTCTGTGAACTGTTACCCTGATGCACTCTGTCAGTCATGATCCACTTTTATATCCGTAACGCACCACGTTTCCGGTGTGGCAACAGCCAATCAATCGATTACTCAACAGGGATGGAGGTGGGGGTCAGGATGGGTGACACGATGGCTCAGTGGTTAACTCTGCTGCCTCCAAGCGCCAGAGACCGGGTTCGATCCCACCCTCGGGCGACGGTCGGTGTGGAGTTTGCACATTCTCCCAGTGTCTGCGTAGGTTTCCTCCGGGTGCTCCAGTTTCCTCCCACAGTCCAAAGATGTGTAGGTTAGGGTGGGTTGGCCATGGGTAATTGTCCCATAGTGCCCAGGGATGTGCAGGTTAGGGTGGATTGGCCGTGGAAAATTGTCCCATAGTGTCCAGGGATGTGCAGGGTTAGGGTGGGTTGGCCGGCCATGGGTAATTGTCCCATAGTGCCCAGGGATGTGCAGGTTAGGGTGGATTGGCCGTGGAAAATTGTCCCATAGTGTCCAGGATGTGCAGGTTAGGGTGGGTTGGCCGGCCATGGGAAATTGTCCCAGAGTATTAGGTGCAATAATCAGAGAGAATTGGGACTGGGTGGGTTACTCTTTGAAGGGTCAGTATGGACTTGTTGGGCCGAAGGGCCTGTTTCCACACTGTAGGAAATCTAATCGAAAGATATGTCCCCGTGTGGGTCACTCCCCTTCCCCTGTTCCCTGTTCAGAGAGAGGATACTGTGCACAGCCATGTGACCCAGACAGCAGACTGACAGACATCGATACCCATCGGCAGAGCGACCTTTGCCCAGTTTACATTCATGACAGCGGAAGGCCATTGACATCACTGCGTCTCTCAGGAAATGGGACAGCCATCCCTCCCGACTCACAGGGCACTGTCAGCTCAGGGGACCCCACTCCCCTCTCACTCTCTCCAACCTCTGCCCCCCCCACAGTGGGGCTGGATTAAAGTCCCCCCCCTCAAAGAGTTCAGTCCTCACACCCAAACTGGCACCTTGCCGACAGAGTGTGTCACCACCATCCCCACACCACCCCCCACCCCCCACCCACCTCCCAATCCGGCCCCTGCACCCCCTCCCTATCTCTGTAACCCCTCCAGCCCCTACACCCCCTCCCTATCTCTGTAACCCCCTCCAAGTCTGACCTCTGGAGTATACCCGATGCCCGTCTGTCAGTCACTGGGGGCTGTGCCTTCAGCAGCCCAGGTTAGGGGGTTATGGGATCTTCCTGTGCATCTGTACAAACGCTTGGATTGTATTGTCCGTCACCTGTGCCCAATATCGACCCCACAAACCCACCCCCCGCCCCCCCCCAGATCGAACTCTGTTCAGATCCTGCCTGTTGATAAAGGCAGTGAAGCACTTTCGGGAGGTTTCCTGACTGTAGGCGCTAGATAAAGTCAGTCAGTCGAGCCCTGTGCTGCTGCACCCTGCATTCTCCTGCCTGGACTGTCAGTGAGGTCCCAGCGACAGTGAAAGGAGGTCAGTTTTTAATTACAAAACAGCTCTGATTTCTATCTCAAACAAAGCAACTTGTGTTAGCGAGAGAGAGACAGCAGTATCTCAATATAGCACCTTCCCTCCTGGTCATGAAACACACACCTCTCTCGCACTGGGACGGACACACACACACAGACACACACACACATAGAGTCCGTGACTGCCAACCGCAAGGGGTAGCAAACATGACCAAGATGCATTCCTCTAGCACCTAGCACCACCTCAGGAGACTCTCAGGCCTCAGGGAGAAGGCCTGCCCACTGCTGCCACGCTGGCTCAGTGGTTAGCACTGCCGCATCACGGTGTCAGGGAACCGGGTTCAACCCCACCCTCAAAGATCAAGGAACATGACACTGCACTATCAGGCCGTTCGGCCCTCCAAGCCTGCGCTGAGCCAGATCCTCTATCAAAACCTGCTCTAAAGAACAAAGAACATTACAGCCCAAAAACAACCCCCAGGGGACTGTCTGTGTGGAGTTTGCTCGTTCCCCCTGTGTCTCCCTGTTTCCTCCGGGTGCTCCAGTTTCCATCCACAGTCCAGGGATGTGCAGGTTAGGGTGGATTGGCCATGGGAAATGGTCCCATAGTGCCCAGGGATGTGCAGGTTAGGGTGGGTTGGCCATGGGAAATGTGGGTTTACAGAGACTTTGCCTATTTACCCTATCCATGACCCTCATGATTTTATAAACCTCTATAAGGTCACCCCTCAGCCTCTTACGCTCCGGGGAAAAAACTCCCAGCCTATCGTTATAACTCCAACCCTCCCATTCCCGGCAACATCCTGGGAAATCTCTCCGGAACCCTCTCCAGTTTAATAATATCCTTCCTATAACAGGGTGACCAGAACTGGACACAGTATTCCAGAAGGGCCCTCCCCAATGTCCTGTACAACCTCAACATGACCTTCCCAACTCCTACACTCAAAGGGCTGAGCAATGAAGGGGAGTGTGTGAAACCCCTTCGTAACCCCCCTGTCTGTATGTGACACAAACTCCAAAGGGATGATGTCCCTGAACCCCTGGGTTCCTCGGTTCTTCAGGACACTGTTTCCCTGGGATACTGTTTGGTTCCCACACCCCCCCCCCCCCCCCCCAGCTGGTGGGATTCAAATTCGATGAATCCATGTGGAATTGGAAGGTCATCTCGGGATAGTGATTGTGAAACTGTCATAAAACTCCGACAGTGCCCACTCCCTCAGCACTGACCCTCCGACAGTGCCCACTCCCTCAGCACCGACCCTCCGACAGTGCCCACTCCCTCAGCACCGACCCTCCGACAGTGCCCACTCCCTCAGCACTGACCCTCCGACAGTGCGGCACTCCCTCAGCACTGACCCTCCGACAGTGCCCACTCCCTCAGCACCGACCCTCCGACAGTGCGGCACTCCCTCAGCACTGACCCTCCGACAGTGCGGCGCTCCCTCAGCACTGACCCTCCGACAGTGCGGCGCTGCCTTGGTGCTGGGCATCAGAGGCGTTGCAATGGAATGCTGATGGGTGATTGTTGGACAGAGATCAGGAACTACAGCCCCATTATACTCACAGACAGTACAACTTTGCAGAGCCCTATGCATTAATTGTAACCGCGGAGGGGTTATAACTCTGACAAACAAAGGATAAACCTCTCAGGTCTTCAATGGGTTCCCAAAAGATTGACAAGGATGTTCCCAGGGTTGGAGGGTCTGAGCTACAGGGAGAGGCTGAACAGGCTGGGGCTGTTTTCCCTGGAGTGTCGGAGACTGAGGGGTGACCTTATAGAGGTTTATAAAATCATGAGGGACATGGAGAGGGTAAATAGACAAGGTCTTTTCCCCCTGGGGTCGGGGAGTCCAGAACTAGAGGGGCATAGGTTTAGGGCGAGAGGGGAAAGATATAAAAGAGACCTAAGGGGCAACATTTTCACCCAGAGGGTGGTACGTGTATGGAATGAGCTGCCAGAGGAAGTGGTGGAGGCTGGTACAATGACAGCATTTAAAAGGCATCTGGATGGGGACATGAATAGGAAGGGGTTTGGGGGGATAGGGGCCGGGTGCTGGCAAAATGGGACTAGATTGGATTGGGATATCTGGGTCAGCATGGACGGGATGGGCCGAAGGGTCTGTTTCTGTGCTGCACGGCTCTTGTGAATGTATGACTCTGACTGAAATTGGTGCGGTCTCCTTGGCAACAGCCCTCTGACTGGTCAGCGTGAAGTTTAACGCAGAGTCTGCGCACGGGAGCGAGATGGTGTGGGAGTGGTCAGAGGTTAGACAGCACCAGGTTAGAGTCCAACAGGTTTATTTGAAAGCACTAGCTTTCGGAGGGCTGGCCCTTCATCAGGTGAAGTTTATCGGCAGAGTAATCAGAAGGTGATCCCTGTGGTGGGAGAGCAGTCTCCGGTGACCTCTCTGCCCATCAACTCGGTCAGTGCACTCCCCTCCCACCTCACCCAGCCAAGGGGCAACCCTCCGAAAGCTTGTGATTTCAAATAAACCTGTTGGACTATAACCTGGTGCTCCGTGACTTCTGTCCAATGACTCCATGACCCCTCAGATTCCAGGGAAAGTCGGAAAACTCAGCAAAGGGAGACTGGAGAATTCCCAAGTGTCTGAGCTGACGTCACTGATCCAGAGAGATGACTTAAGGGGTGGGGGGGGGGGGGGGGGGGGGCGGGGGGCGGGGGAACGAAACGCAGAATCCAATCCCACCACGACACCTCACAGAACTTAACATCCACTTAATAAAGTTTCAACTGGAATCCCAGCTCAGTGAGAGTTGGCACGCTCGTAGGGTACAGCATGGAAACAGACCCTTTGGTCCAACCCATCCAGATATCCCAACCCAATCTAGTCCCTCATCGATTGTTGTCAAAAACCCATCGAGTTCACAAACATCCTGGGGATGTCCATACGTGACTCCAGACCCACCAAGACTGTGTTGAGCTTCTCCTCTTGACAAGGCCAAGAGAGGCTCAACGGATCAAGCAGCAAACCCCATCCTCACCCTCCCCATCCCCATCCAGTGAAAGAAGGAGGAATCCCCAAGAAACATTGGTGCAGCAGATAGTGAAGACAGCGACTGGAATTCTGCCCTCCCGTGCCAGAGGGATGGCGTTTATAACCAGGGAGCTGAGGCTGGACAAGACCGGTCCTGGAGGACCACGTGCGGCTTCAGTCTCCTTACTTGTGAAAGGTTGGACTGGGCCCTGGAGGGAGTGCAGAGGGGGCTCACTCCCAGAGTCGAGGGGCTCGGAGAGACTGAGTCACCTCAGAATGAGGGGAGGGGGAGCTTACAGAAAAGGTATAAACTGATGGAGGGAATTGATGTGATAGAAGCAGGGAGGGGGGGTTCCACTGGCTGGGGGCGGAGAACTGGAACAAGGGGGGGGGGGGGGAAAACACCCTCAACATACCGGGTTGAAGCAGATTTCAGATGGAACCGAGGAGGAACCTCAGCTCCTGGAGGGTTGGCAATCTGTGGGATCCCCTGCCCAGTCAAAGCTACCTCGTTGAAAGTTGATCGATAGATATTTGAACAGTGAAAGGATTAAGGGTTAGGGTGAGGGGGCAGGTAAATGGAGGGGAGTCCACAGAAAGATCAGCCCTGATTTCACTGAATGATGGAACAGTCTCAATGGGCTATTCCTAGTAGAACATTGAACAGTACAGAACAGGCCCTTCAGCCCACGATAGTTCTTATGGAAGAAAAAGGAGGAGAGTAGTTAAACCTGAATGAGGATCAATGGGAGACTGAAACACGTGGGGGAAAAAAGTGTGTGGAAATCCAACAGTTGCCGCTGGGATAACTTTGTATCTCGGTTCACAGTAAAAGGCAAAAGGCCTGTTGGGAGGAAATGGTATATCAAGGGTCAGAGGAGAGTGAGCAGGAAGAAATAATTAAAGAAACATCCAGGATAAGATAACAGGTATCAAATCCAACCTCCTCCTGCTGGGCTGCTGGCTGGGAGAGAGTGGATGGGGTCAGATCGGATTTCCCAAAAACTCCGTCACATTGTAGAATGGACCCAGAACACCATACTTTCTAAACTCCAGTCCGAGAAATGACAGGAGAGAGAGACACACAGACACACACACACACAGACAGATACACAGACACACACACACACACAGACAGATACACAGACACACACACACACACAGACAGATACACAGACACACACACACACACACACAGACAATGCATCATTTGGGCAAACCTTGCAAACACTAGTGCCCTACTGAGGGTGAAATACATGGGATGGATTTCTGAGGACGCATGATAGAGACCCTTCGGCCCAACCTGTCCATGCCAACCAGATACCCTAAATTAATCTAGTCTCCATTTGCCAGCACTTGGCCCATATCCCTCCAAACCCCTTCCTATTCATGTCCCCATCCAGATGCCTTTTAAATGCTGTCATTGTACCAGCCTCCACCACTTCCTCTGGCAGCTCATTCCATACACGTACCACCCTCTGGGTGAAAAAGTTGCCCCTTAGGTCCCTTTTATATCTTTCCTCTCTCACCCTAAACCCCTCTAGTTCTGGACTCCCCCACCCCCAGGGGGAAAAGACCTTGTCTATTTACCCTCTCCATGCCCCTCATGATTTAAGGTCGCCCCTCAGCCTCCGACGCTCCAGGGAAAACAGCCCCAAAGTATCCACGAAAATCCCACAACACTGCCTTTATTTACTTCTCAATTCCTAAAAACTTTCTCAACATCAAAACAAAAGGCACACGTACCCTCTGGCTCGGTCATTATTTTGAAAACCGTTGAACAAAGCAGAGAAAAACAGAGCTAGCAATGGCGGATATTCCCAGCTCCCAGATAAACAGAACGTCGGTCTTCAAAAAACAGGTGAGCTGGAACAGAGAAATAAGAGAGAGTTTTAAAAGGAAACCATCCATCCAGCTTTTCCAACCAATTTTAACATCTCCCACACCTTAGTTAAGCAGCTTACCGACTCTTTTGTGAAAAGGAAAACACAGAAGATTAACAAAGGGAAACTTTCAGGTCTCACCTTCTGTCAGTGACTCAGATCCAGCTGAAGCAGCAATGAAATCCCAAACTTTTTCAAAACTCCAAAAAGAAACGTTTCTGCGCTCCTACAGATTTCAGTAAAACTGACACCTCTCTCCCTGCAGTTCAACTTTACAGTCACCTCCCCCCTCTCACTGCTCTTTTTCTTCCCCCCACCAAAAGCTCAGCATGAACTCACCTTAACCAAGGCAAATGTTCAGAGGTGGGAGGGAGAGAGGGACAGAGAAACCAGCCAGTCAAACACACCCTCCCCCCACAGGTCAGAGGCAGCCAGAAGGGCACCTCATTTAAAACCACATTCACCTCCAGATACTTTACACCTGTGTCACTGGTCTGATTGGAAACAGGGAAGTTACTCATTAACCATTTCAAGAAAAGCTGGAGTTAATGTTATTTTTAATTTTGAGAAAGGGAGGCAGTTATTGGTGAGTCACAGCGTGTAGGATTTGTAATCGCTGACCCGTTCAGGAATGGTTTGGAGATGCCCGGTGTTGGACTGGGGTGCAGGAAGTTAAAAATTCAGGAGTGGTAGCCGAAGGCTGGGCTTATTTACCCCCCCCGCCAACTCGGGAATGAGCTGCCAATCCCACACTACACCAGGCTACAGTCCGACAGGTTTATTTGGAAGCACTAGCTTTCAGAGCACTGCTCCTTCATCAGGTACAGAGGAACCTCGATTATCCAGCATTCGATTATCCGAATTTCGGATTATCCGGACAAAATACTCCCCGTCGTGTCATTTGGATAATCGAGGTTCCTCTAGTGGGGCAGGATCATAGGGCACAGAATTTATAGCAAAAGATTAAAGTGTCATACAACTGATGTGATATTATACAGTCATAGAGACATACAGCACGGAGACAGACCCTTCGGCCCAACACGTCCATGCTGACCCAGATATCACAGGGTCATTGAGCTGTACATCACAGAAACAGACCCTTCGGCCCATCCCGTCCATGCTGACCCAGATATCCCAACCTAATCTAGTCCCACCTGCCAGCACCCGGCCCATATCCCCCCAAACCCCTTCCTATTCATGTCCCCATCCAGATGCCTTTTAAATGCTGTCATTGTACCAGCCTCCACCACTTCCTCTGGCAGCTCATTCCATACACGTACCACCCTCTGGGTGAAAAAGTTGTCCCTTAGGTCTCTTTTATATCTTTCCCCTCTCACCCTAAACCTATGCCCCTCTAGTCCTGGACTCCCCCACCCCAGGGAAAAGACCTTGTCTATTTACCCTATCCATGTCCCTCATGATTTTATAAACCTCTATAAGGTCACCCCTCAGCCTCCGACGCTCCAGGGAAAACAGCCCCAGCCTGTTCAGCCTCTCCCTGTAGCTCAGACCCTCCAACCCGGCAACATCCTTGTAAATCTTTTCTGAACCCTTTCAAGTTTCACAAGATCTTTCCGATAGGAAGGAGACCAGAATTGCACGCAATATTCCCACAGTG
>NC_092772.1:46881096-46900029 GCF_047496795.1 Chiloscyllium punctatum
AGGGATGTGCAGAGTAGGGTGGATTGGCCGTGGGAAATTGTCCCATAGTGTCCAGGGATGTGTAGGTTAGGGAGGATTGGCCATGGGGAATTGTCCCATAGTGCCCAGGGATGTGCAGGTTAGGGTGGATTGGCCGTGGGAAATTGTCCCCTAGTGCCCAGGGATGTGCAGGTAAGGGTGGATTGGCCATGGGAAATTGTCCCATAGTGTCCAGGGATGTGCAGGTTAGGGTGGATTGGCCATGGGAAATTGTCCCATAGTGCCCAGGGATGTGCAGGTTAGGGTGGATTGGCCATGGGAAATTGTCCCGTAGTGTCCAGGGATGTGCAGGTTAGGGTGGGTTGGTCATGGGAAATTGTCCCATAGTGCCTAGGGATGTGCAGGTTAGGGTGGATTGGTCATGGGAAATTGTCCCATAGTGTCCAGGGATGTGCAGGTTAGGGTGGATTGGCCATGGGAAATTGTCCCATAGTGCCCAGGGATGTGGAGGTTAGGGTGGATTGGCCATGGGGAATTGTCCCATAGTGCCCAGGGATGTGCAGAGTAGGGTGGATTGGCCATGGGAAATTGTCCCATAGTGTCCAGGGATGTGTAGGTTAGGGTGGATTGGCCATTGGAAATTGTCCCATAGTGTCCAGGGGTGTGCGGGTTCGGGTGGATTGGCCATGGGAAATTGTCCCATAGTGTCCAGGGATGTGCAGGTTAGGGTGGATTGGCCATTGGAAATTGTCCCATAGTGTCCAGGGATGTGTAGGTTAGGGTGGATTGGTCATGGGAAATTGTCCCATAGTGCGCAGGGATGTACAGGTTAGGGTGGATTGGCCGAGGGAAATTTTCCCATAGTGCCCAGGGATGTGCAGGTTAGGGTGGGTTGGCCATGGGAAATTGTCCCATAGTGCCCAGGGATGTGGAGGTTAGGGTGGATTGGCCATGGGGAATTGTCCCATAGTGCCCAGGGATGTGCAGAGTAGGGTGGATTGGCCGTGGGAAATTGTCCCATAGTGCCCAGGGATGTGTAGGTTAGGGTGGATTGGCCATGGGAAATTGTCCCATAGTGCCCAGGGATGTGCAGGTAAGGGTGGATTGGCCATGGGAAATTGTCCCATAGTGTCCAGGGATGTACAGGTTAGGGTGTATTGGCCATGGGAAATTGTCCCATAGTGCCCAGGGATGTGGAGGTTAGGGTGGATTGGCCATGGGAAATTGTCCCAAAGTGCCCAGGGATGTGGAGGTTAGGGTGGATTGGCCATGGGGAATTGTCCCATAGTGCCCAGGGATGTGCAGAGTAGGGTGGATTGGCCATGGGAAATTGTCCCATAGTGTCCACGGATGTGTAGGTTAGGGTGGATTGGCCATCGGAAATTGTCCAATAGTGTCCAGGGATGTGCAGGTTAGGGTGGATTGGCCATGGGAAATTGTCCCATAGTGCCCAGGGATGTGCAGGTTAGGGTGGATTGGCCATGGGAAATTGTCCCATAGTGTCCAGGGATGTGCAGGTTAGGGTGGATTGGCCATGGGAAATTGTCCCATAGTGTCCAGGGATGTGCAGGTTAGGGTGGATTGGCCATCGGAAATTGTCCCATAGTGCCCAGGGATGTGCAGGTTAGGGTGGATTGGCCATGGGAAATTGTCCCAAAGTGCCCAGGGATGTGGAGGTTAGGGTGGATTGGCCATGGGGAATTGTCCCATAGTGCCCAGGGATGTGCAGAGTAGGGTGGATTGGCCATGGGAAATTGTCCCATAGTGTCCACGGATGTGTAGGTTAGGGTGGATTGGCCATCGGAAATTGTCCCATAGTGCCCAGGGATGTATAGGTTAGGGTGGATTGGCCATCGGAAAATGTCCCATACTGTCCAGGTATGTGCAGGTTAGGGTGGATTGGCCATGGTAAATTGTCCCATAGTGCCCAGGGATGTGCAGGTTAGGGTGGATTGGCCATGGGAAATTGTCCCATAGTGCCTACGGATGTGCAGGTCAGGGTGGGTTGGCCATGGGAAATTGTCCCATAGTGCCCAGGGATGTGGAGGTTAGGGTGGATTGGCCATGGTAAATTGTCCCATCGTGCCCAGGGATGTGCAGGTCAGGGTGGGTTGGCCATGGGAAATTGTCCCATAGTGCCCAGCGATGTGCAGGTCAGGGTGGATTGGCCATGGGGAATTGTCCCATAGTGCCCAGCGATGTGTAGGTTCGGGTGGGTTGGCCATTGGAAATTGTCCCATAGTGTCCAGGGATGTGCAGGTTAGGGTGGATTGGCCATGGGAAATTGTCCCATAGTGCCCAGCAATGTGCAGGTCAGGGTGGATTGGCCATGGGGAATTGTCCCATAGTGGCCAGGGACGTGTAGGTAAGGGTGGATTGGCCATGGGAAATTGTCCCATCGTGTCCAGGGATGTGCAGGTTAGGGTGGATTGGCCATGGGAAATTGTCCCATAGTGTCCAGGGATGTGCAGGTTAGGGCGGATTGGTCATGGGAAATTGTCCCATAGTGCCTAGGGATGTGCCGGTTAGGGTGGATTGGTCATGGGAAATTGTCCCATAGTGCCCAGTGATGTGCAGGTTAGGGTGGATTGGCCATGGGAAATTGTCCCATAGTGCCCAGGGATGTGGAGGTTAGGGTGCATTGGCCATGGGGAATTGTCCCATAGTGCCCAGGGATGTGCAGAGTAGGGTGGATTGGCCGTGGGAAATTGTCCCATAGTGTCCAGGGATGTGCAGGTTAGGGTGGGTTGGCCATGGGAAATTGTCCCATAGTGCCCAGCGATGTGCAGGTCAGGATGGATTTGCCATGGGGAATTATCCCATAGTGCCCAGCGATGTGTAGGTTAGGGTGGATTGGCCATTGGAAATTGTCCCATAGTGTCCAGGGATGTGCAGGTTAAGGTGGGTTGGCCATTGGAAATTGTCCCATAGTGTCCAGGGATGTGCAGGTTAGGGTGGATTGGCCATGGGAAATTGTCCCATAGTGCCCAGGGATGTGCAGGTTAGGGTGGATTGGCCATGGGAAATTGTCCCATAGTGTCCAGGGATATGCAGGTTCGGGTGGATTGGTCATGGGAAATTGTCCCATAGTCCCCAGGGATGTGCAGGTTAGGGTGGATTGGTCATGGGAAATTGTCCCATAGTGCCCAGGGATGTGCAGGTTAGGGTGGATTGGCCATGCGAAATTGTCCCATAGTGCCCAGCGATGTGCAGGTCAGGGTGGATTGGCCATGGGGAATTATCCCATAGTGCCCAGCGATGTGTAGGATAGGGTGGAATGGCCATTGGAAATTGTCCCATAGTGTCCAGGGATATGCAGTTTAAGGTGGGTTGGCCATTGGAAATTGTCCCATAGTGCCCAGGGATGTGCAGGTTAGGGTGGATTGGCCATTGGAAATTGTCCCATAGTGTACAGGGATGTGCAGGTTAGGGTGGATTGGCCATGGGAAATTGTCCCATAGTGCCCAGGGATGTGCAGGTTAGGGTGGATTGGCCATGGGAATTTGTCCCATAGTGCCCAGCGATGTGCAGGTTAGGATGGATTGGCCATGGGGAATTGTCCCATAGTGCCCAGGGATGTGCAGGTTAGGGTGGATTGGCCATGGGAAATTGTCCCATAGTGCCCAGCGATGTGCAGGTTAGGGTGGATTGGCCATGGGAAATTGTCCCATAGTGTCCAGGGATGTGCAGGTTAGGGAGGATTGGCCATGGGAAATTGTCCCATAGTGCCCAGGGATGTGCAGGTTAGGGTGGATTGGCCATGGGAAATTGTCCCGTAGTGTCCAGGGATGTGCAGGTTAGGGTGGATTGGTCATGGGAAATTGTCCCATAGTGCCTAGGGATGTGCAGGTTAGGGTGGATTGGCCATGGGAAATTGTCCCATAGTGCCCAGGGATGTGGAGGTTAGGGTGGATTGGCCATGGGAAATTGTCCCGTAGTGTCCAGGGATGTGCAGGTTAGGGTGGATTGGTCATGGGAAATTGTCCCATAGTGCCTAGGGATGTGCAGGTTAGGGTGGATTGGTCATGGGAAATTGTCCCATAGTGTCCAGGGATGTGCAGGTTAGGGTGGATTGGCCATGGGAAATTGTCCCATAGTGCCCAGGGATGTGGAGGTTAGGGTGGATTGGCCATGGGGAATTGTCCCATAGTGCCCAGGGATGTGCAGAGTAGGGTGGATTGGCCATGGGAAATTGTCCCATAGTGTCCAGGGATGTGTAGGTTAGGGTGGATTGGCCATTGGAAATTGTCCCATAGTGTCCAGGGGTGTGCGGGTTCGGGTGGATTGGCCATGGGAAATTGTCCCATAGTGTCCAGGGATGTGCAGGTTAGGGTGGATTGGCCATTGGAAATTGTCCCATAGTGTCCAGGGATGTGTAGGTTAGGGTGGATTGGTCATGGGAAATTGTCCCATAGTGCGCAGGGATGTACAGGTTAGGGTGGATTGGCCGAGGGAAATTTTCCCATAGTGCCCAGGGATGTGCAGGTTAGGGTGGGTTGGCCATGGGAAATTGTCCCATAGTGCCCAGGGATGTGGAGGTTAGGGTGGATTGGCCTTGGGGAATTGTCCCATAGTGCCCAGGGATGTGCAGAGTAGGGTGGATTGGCCGTGGGAAATTGTCCCATAGTGCCCAGGGATGTGTAGGTTAGGGTGGATTGGCCATGGGAAATTGTCCCATAGAGCCCAGGGATGTGCAGGTAAGGGTGGATTGGCCATGGGAAATTGTCCCATAGTGTCCAGGGATGTGCAGGTTAGGGTGTATTGGCCATGGGAAATTGTCCCATAGTGCCCAGGGATGTGGAGGTTAGGGTGGATTGGCCATGGGAAATTGTCCCAAAGTGCCCAGGGATGTGGAGGTTAGGGTGGATTGGCCATGGGGAATTGTCCCATAGTGCCCAGGGATGTGCAGAGTAGGGTGGATTGGCCATGGGAAATTGTCCCATAGTGTCCACGGATGTGTAGGTTAGGGTGGATTGGCCATCGGAAATTGTCCCATAGTGTCCAGGGATGTGCAGGTTCAGGTGGATTGGCCATGGGAAATTGTCCCATAGTGTCCAGGCATGTGTAGGTTAGGTTGGATTGGCCATCGGAAATTGTCCCATAGTGTCCAGGGATGTGCAGGTTAGGGTGGGTTGGCCATTGGAAATTGTCCCATAGTGTCCAGGGATGTGCAGGTTAGGGTGGATTGGCCATGGGAAATTGTCCCATAGTGCCCAGGGATGTGCAGGTTAGGGTGGATTGGCCATGGGAAATTGTCCCATAGTGTCCAGGGATGTGCAGGTTAGGGTGGATTGGCCATGGGAAATTGTCCCATAGTGTCCAGGGATGTGCAGGTTAGGGTGGATTGGCCATCAGAAATTGTCCCATAGAGCCCAGGGATGTGCAGGTTAGGGTGGATTGGCCATGGGAAATTGTCCCAAAGTGCCCAGGGATGTGGAGGTTAGGGTGGATTGGCCATGGGGAATTGTCCCATAGTGCCCAGGGATGTGCAGAGTAGGGTGGATTGGCCATGGGAAATTGTCCCATAGTGTCCACGGATGTGTAGGTTAGGGTGGATTGGCCATCGGAAATTGTCCCATAGTGCCCAGGGATGTATAGGTTAGGGTGGATTGGCCATCGGAAAATGTCCCATACTGTCCAGGTATGTGCAGGTTAGGGTGGATTGGCCATGGTAAATTGTCCCATAGTGCCCAGGGATGTGCAGGTTAGGGTGGATTGGCCATGGGAAATTGTCCCATAGTGTCCAGGGATGTGCAGGTTAGGGTGGATTGGTCATGGGAAATTGTCCCATAGTCCCCAGGGATGTGCAGGTTAGGGTGGATTGGTCATGGGAAATTGTCCCATAGTGCCCATGGATGTGGAGGTTAGGGTGGATTGGCCATGGGAAATTGTCCCATAGTGCCCAGGGATGTGGAGGTTAGGGTGGATTGGCCATGGGGAATTGTCCCATAGTGCCTACGGATGTGCAGGTCAGGGTGGGTTGGCCATGGGAAATTGTCCCATAGTGCCCAGGGATGTGGAGGTTAGGGTGGATTGGCCATGGTAAATTGTCCCATCGTGCCCAGGGATGTGCAGGTCAGGGTGGGTTGGCCATGGGAAATTGTCGCATAGTGCCTAGCGATGTGCAGGTCAGGGTGGATTGGCCATGGGGAATTGTCCCATAGTGCCCAGCGATGTGTAGGTTAGGGTGGGTTGGCCATTGGAAATTGTCCCATAGTGTCCAGGGATGTGCAGGTTAGGGTGGATTGGCCATGGGAAATTGTCCCATAGTGCCCAGCGATGTGCAGGTCAGGGTGGATTGGCCATGGGGAATTGTCCCATAGTGGCCAGGGACGTGTAGGTAAGGCTGGATTGGCCATGGGAAATTGTCCCATCGTGTCCAGGGATGTGCAGGTTAGGGTGGATTGGCCATGGGAAATTGTCCCATAGTGTCCAGGGATGTGCAGGTTAGGGCGGATTGGTCATGGGAAATTGTCCCATAGTGCCTAGGGATGTGCCGGTTAGGGTGGATTGGTCATGGGAAATTGTCCCATAGTGCCCAGTGATGTGCAGGTTAGGGTGGATTGGCCATGGGAAATTGTCCCATAGTGCCCAGGGATGTGGAGGTTAGGGTGCATTGGCCATGGGGAATTGTCCCATAGTGCCCAGGGATGTGCAGAGTAGGGTGGATTGGCCGTGGGAAATTGTCCCATAGTGTCCAGGGATGTGCAGGTTAGGGTGGGTTGGCCATGGGAAATTGTCCCATAGTGCTCAGCGATGTGCAGGTCAGGATGGATTTGCCATGGAGAATTATCCCATAGTGCCCAGCGATGTGTAGGTTAGGGTGGATTGGCCATTGGAAATTGTCCCATAGTGTCCAGGGATGTGCAGGTTAAGGTGGGTTGGCCATTGGAAATTGTCCCATAGTGTCCAGGGATGTGCAGGTTAGGGTGGATTGGCCATGGGAAATTGTCCCATAGTGCCCAGGGATGTGCAGGTTAGGGTGGATTGGCCATGGGAAATTGTCCCATAGTGTCCAGGGATATGCAGGTTCGGGTGGATTGGTCATGGGAAATTGTCCCATAGTCCCCAGGGATGTGCAGGTTAGGGTGGATTGGCCATGGGAAATTGTCCCATAGTCCCCAGGGATGTGCAGGTTAGGGTGGATTGGTCATGGGAAATTGTCCCATAGTGCCCAGGGATGTGCAGGTTAGGGTGGATTGGCCATGCGAAATTGTCCCATGGTGCCCAGCGATGTGCAGGTCAGGGTGGATTGGCCATGGGGAATTATCCCATAGTGCCCAGCGATGTGTAGGATAGGGTGGAATGGCCATTGGAAATTGTCCCATAGTGTCCAGGGATATGCAGTTTAAGGTGGGTTGGCCGTTGGAAATTGTCCCATAGTGCCCAGGGGTGTGCAGGTTAGGGTGGATTGGCCATTGGAAATTGTCCCATAGTGTACAGGGATGTGCAGGTTAGGGTGGATTGGCCATGGGAAATTGTCCCATAGTGCCCAGGGATGTGCAGGTTAGGGTGGATTGGCCATGGGAATTTGTCCCATAGTGCCCAGCGATGTGCAGGTTAGGGTGGATTGGCCATGGGAAATTGTCCCATAGTGCCCAGCGATGTGCAGGTTAGGGTGAATTGGCCATGGGAAATTGTCCCATAGTGCCCAGGGATGTGCAGGTTAGGGTGGATTGGCCATGGGAAATTGTCCCATAGTGTCCAGGGATATGCAGGTTCGGGTGGATTGGTCATGGGAAATTGTCCCATAGTCCCCAGGGATGTGCAGGTTAGGGTGGATTGGTCATGGGAAATTGTCCCATAGTGCCCAGGGATGTGCAGGTTAGGGTGGATTGGCCATGCGAAATTGTCCCATAGTGCCCAGCGATGTGCAGGTCAGGGTGGATTGGCCATGGGGAATTATCCCATAGTGCCCAGCGATGTGTAGGATAGGGTGGAATGGCCATTGGAAATTGTCCCATAGTGTCCAGGGATATGCAGTTTAAGGTGGGTTGGCCGTTGGAAATTGTCCCATAGTGCCCAGGGATGTGCAGGTTAGGGTGGATTGGCCATTGGAAATTGTCCCATAGTGTACAGGGATGTGCAGGTTAGGGTGGATTGGCCATGGGAAATTGTCCCATAGTGCCCAGGGATGTGCAGGTTAGGGTGGATTGGCCATGGGAATTTGTCCCATAGTGCCCAGCGATGTGCAGGTTAGGATGGATTGGCCACGGTGAATTGTCCCATAGTGCCCAGGGATGTGCAGGTTAGGGTGGATTGGCCATGGGAAATTGTCCCATAGTGCCCAGCGATGTGCAGGTTAGGGTGGATTGGCCATGGGAAATTGTCCCATAGTGTCCAGGGATGTGCAGGTTAGGGTGGGTTGGCCATGGGAAATGCCAGGTTACAGGGATAGAGTAGGGTGCTGGGGCTGGGTAGGATGCTCTTCAGAGGGTTAGTGTAGACCCCCCTGGGCTTCGTGGCCTTTAGGAGATTCTATAATCATTGAGGGTGAGGACAGAGTGATCTCCACCGACCGCGTCTCAGAATAACCTAATCCCCACCTGCAGGCAGGAACCGCATCGCGGTGGGAACATTTGCCCGTGCCCACCTTGGTTTCTGAGGTATCTCCAACCCTTGAGGGAGGGAGCGGGAGACCCCATGGAGTTGCCAGACCGTGGGAGGAGCCATCGAGGAGCTGGGCACACGGTGAACGTTTGAGGGTTTGCAGCTTTCATGTGGTCCACGTGCTTGTTCAGGACCATCGCACAGACCCAGAGGTAACACATCACAGTGACTGACCCTGCATCAACTCTGTGTCTGACCCAGAGACAGGATCGTATCGCCTGGTAACCCTAACAAACCATCCCTTCCACTGGTGCCCCAGGGGCAAGAGAGCAGAATATAGCATCGCAGCCACAGAGAGAGAGAGAGAGAGCAACTCTCACATCAGATGTGGGGCCAATCCAGCCGGGGGCTGCTTTGTCCCTGGATGGTGTCGAGCTTCTCGAGTGTTGTTGGAGCTGCCCCCACCCAGGGGCAAGTGGGGAGTATTCCCTCACCCTCCTGCCTTGGGCCTTGTCGATGGTGGGACAGGCTTTGGGGGGAGTCAGGAGGGGAGTTACTCGCTGCAGGATTCCCAGCCTCTGACCTGCCCTTGGAGCCCCTGGGTTGATGTGGTGGGTCCTGGTGAGTTTCTGGTCGATGGTAACCCCCAGGATGTTGGGAGTGGGGGGGTGGGGGTCAGGGATGGGAACACCATTGAATATCTCGGGGGGAGATGGTTAGAGTGTCTCTTGTTGGAGATGGTCGCTGCCCGGGCATTTGTATAGCGCCAGTGTTCCTCACCACACCACTGGCAGGCAGTGACCATTCCCCCCACATGCACCAACCCCTTGATATGATCCATCAAATCCAGGCCCACTCGGAATCGGAGAGGTCCAGGAGCAGCATCAGCTCAAATCATCACACCCCACACTTTCGCCCCTTCTCTCTCTCTCCCTCTTCATCTCCTTCTCCCCCTCTCTGCATCTTCTCTCTCTTTATCTCTCTCTCTACATCTCTTTCTCCTTCTCTCTCTTTCCCTCTTCATCCTCTTCTCCCCCTCTCTCTACATCTCCTTCTCTCTCCCTACATCTTCTTCTCTCTCCATCTCTCTTTCTACATCTCTCTCTACATCTCCTTCTCCCTCTCTCTATCTCTCTACATCTCCTCTCTCTCTATCTCTCTCTCTCTATCTCTCTCTTTCTACAGCTCCTTCTCCCTCTCTCTACACCTCCTCCCTCTCTCGATATCTCTCTTGACATTTCCTTCTCCCTCTCTTTCACTTCATCCCCTTCTCCCTCTCTCTTTACATCTCCTCCCTCTATCTCTCTCTTCACCCCTCTCTCCATCTCACCCCATCCCCCATAACCTCTCTCTATCCAGGATGTTGCCTGGTCGGGAGGGAAGGTCTTATGGGGAAAGGCTGAGGGACTTGAGGCTGTTCTCGTTAGAGAGAAGAAGGTTGAGAGGTGACTTAATAGAGACATAGAAGATAATCAGAGGGTTATATCGGGTGGGCAGGGAGAGCCTTTTCCCTCAGATGGTGATGGTCAGCACGAGGGGACATAGCTTTAAACTGAGGGGTGATAGATATAGGACAGATGTCAGAGGTAGTGTCTTTACTCAGAGAGTAGGAGGGGTGTGGAACACACTGCCTGTGACAGTAGTAGACTCGCCCACTTTCAGGGTATTTCAATGGCTATTGGATACACATGTGGATGAGGATGGAATAGTGTAGGGGAGATAGGCATCAGATTGGGTTTCACAGTCAGTGCAACATCGAGGGACGAAGGGCCCAGACTGTGCTGGAATGTTCCATGTTCCCATTTTGTTTCATCCTGTCTCCCTCTCTCTCTCCCCATCGACCCTCCCCCATTCCAGTCTCCCTGTGCCCCCCAGCTCTCGCGCTCACCCCCTCTCTCCCAGCCAAGACCTTTCTCTCTGCTCTCTCTCCCTCTCTTCCTCCCCAGTTAGCCCCGTCTCTCACTCTCTTTCTCTCACTTGCCCCACCTCCTCCCCCTCATCCTCTCTCTCCCTCTCCCACCCGGAGGAAGTGAACGTTCCTCAGCTCCCAGAGAGGGAGGGGAAGTCTCTCCCACTGTTTACCTCTCGCTGAGTCGCTCGGAGGGAGATCTGTCAGGGGAATGAAATTTATTTACTCGTATTAATTTAACAGTGAGGGATAAATATTGGCTCCATAAACAGGGAAAACCATCCCTCACTCGGGAACACTCACTCTCCTTCCAAATTCAGCACTGACCCTCCGACAGTGCCCACTCCCTCAGCACTGACCCTCCGACAGTGCCCACTCCCTCAGCACTGACCCTCCGACAGTGCCCACTCCCTCAGCACTGACCCTCCAAGTGTGCGGCACTCCCTCAGCACTGACCCTCTGACAGTGCCCACTCCCTCAGCAATGACCCTCCGACAGTGCCCACTCCCTCAGCAATGACCCTCCGACAGTGTCCACTCCCTCAGCACTGACCCTCTGACAGTGCGGTGCTCCCTCAGCACTGACCCTCCAACAGAGCCCACTCCCTCAGCTCCGACAGTGCCCACTCCCTCAGCACTGACCCTCCGACAGTGTCCACTCCGTCAGCACTGACCCTCTGACAGTGCGGTGCTCCCTCAGCACTGACCCTCCGACAGTGCGGCACTCCCCCAGCACTGACCCTCCGACAGTGCCCACTCCCTCAGCACTGACCCTCCGACAGTGCCCACTCCCTCAGCACTGACCCTCCGACAGTGTCCACTCCCTCAGCACTGACCCTGACAGTGCGGTGCTCCCTCAGCACTGACCCTCCGACAGTGCGGCACTCCCCGAGCACTGACCCTCCGACAGTGCCCACTCCCTCAGCACTGACCCTCCGACAGTGCCCACTCCCTCAGCACTGACCCTCCGACAGTGCCCACTCCCTCAGCACTGACCCTCCGACAGTATCCACTCCCTCAGCACTGACCCTCCGACAGTGCCCACTCCCACAGCACTGACCCTCGGACAGTGCGGCGCTCCCTTAGCACTGACCCTCTGACAGTGCCCACTCCCTCAGCACTGACCCTCCGAAAGTGCCCGCTCCCTCAGCACAGACCCTCCGACAGTGCCCACTCCCTCAGCACTGACCCTCCGACAGTGCCCACTCCCTCAGCACTGATCCTCCGATAGTGTCCACTCCCTCAGCACTGACCCTCCGACAGTGCCCACTCCCTCAGCACTGACCCTCCGACAGTGCCCACTCCCTCAGCACTGACCCTCCAACAGTGCGGCTCTCCCTCAGCACTGACCCTCCGACAGTGCCCCCTCCCTCAGCACTGACCCTCCGACAGTGCGGCCCTCCCTCAGCACTGACCCTCCGACAGTGCGGCACTCCCTCAGCACCGACCCTCCGACAGTGCGGCACTCCCTCAGCACTAACCCTCCGATAGTGCGGCACTCCCTCAGCACCGACCGTCCGACAGTGCCCACACTCTCAGTTCTGACCCTGTGACAGTGCCCACTCCCTCAGCACTGACCCTCTGACAGTGCGGTGCTCCCTCAGCACTGACCCTCCGACAGTGCGGCACTCCCCCAGCACTGACCCTCCGACAGTGCCCACTCCCTCAGCACTGACCCTCCGACAGTGCCCACACTCTCAGTTCTGACCCTCCGACAGTGCCCACTCCCTCAGCACTGACCCTCCGACAGTGTCCAGTCCCTCAGCACTGACCCTCCGACAGTGCCCACTCCCTCAGCACTGACCCTCCGACAGTGCCCACTCCCTCAGCACTGACCCTCCGACAGTGCGGCATTCCCCCAGCACTGACCCTCCGACAGTGCCCACACCCTCAGTTCTGACCCTCCGACAGTGCCCACTCCCTCAGCACTGACCCCCCGACAGTGCCCACTCCCTCAGCACTGACCCTCCGACAGTGCGGCACTCCCCCAGCACTGACCCTCCGACAGTGCCCACTCCGTCAGCACTGACCCTCCGACAGTGCCCACTCCCTCAGCACTGACCCTCTGACAGTGCCCACTCCCTCAGCACTGACCCTCCGACAGTGTCCACTCCCTCAGCACTGACCCCCCGACAGTGCCCACTCCCTCAGCACTGACCCTCTGACAGTGCTGAACTCCCTGAGGACAGTATAACCTGTCTGTCTCCAGTGACCAGTGCACGGGCAGTGAGAGCCCTTCCGAGAGAGCGCCGTGGATGAGGGATTGTCCGTGAGAGCTGGAGCTCTCTGGGGAGGGTAAGACAACCCCTGCGCGCCGCCCCATACTGTTTCGATGATTCATCCTGGCTGTTCCACGTGCCCAGAGTGAGTTAACCTTGAGCGTGGGGAACAGGGTAAACACCAACTCGGACTGTGATGTGAAAGAGGAAATCTGACCGTGCACCAGTAAACAGTGCCAATCACAAGCTGTGGCATTTACAGAAACAGTTTTAAAGAAATGTGTGTGTCTGGAACACGTTGTCAGGGGACACAGATGCAGCATTCCCCTTGGCAGATCCAGGAACAGGAAGGGAATGAGATTCGATTCCCTACAGTACGGAAACAGGCCCTTCGGCCCAACCATCTGAAGGGTAACCCATCTGTCTCTGACTAACACACCTAACACTATTGGACAATTTCCCATGATCAATCCACCCTAACCTGCACATCCCTGGGCACTATGGGACAATTTCCCCACGGCCAATCCACCCTAACCTGTACATCCCTGGGCACTATGGGACAATTTCCCTTGGCCAATCCACCCTAACCTGTACATCCCTGGGCACTATGGGACAATTTCCCCACTGCCAATCCACCCTAACCTGCACATCCCTGGGCACTATGGGACAATTTCCCCACGGCCAATCCACCCTAACCTGCACATCCCTGGACACTATGGGACAATTTCCCATGGCCAATCCACCCTAACCTGCACATCCCTGGGCACTATGGGACAATTTCCCATGGCCAACCCACCCTAACCTGCACATCCCTGGGCACTATGGGACAATTTCCCCACGGCCAATCCACCCTAACCTGCACATCCCTGGGCACTATGGGACAATTTCCCATGGCCAACCCACCCTAACCTGCACATCCTGGGCAATAGACAATAGACAATAGACAATAGATGCAGGAGTAGGCCATTCTGCCCTTCGAGCCTGCACCGCCATACAATATGATCATGGCTGATCATTCCTAATTAGTATCCTGTTCCAGCCTTATCTCCATACCCCTTGACTCCACTATCTTTAAGAGCTCTATCCAATTCTTTCTTAAAAGAATCCAGAGACTGGGCCTCCACTGCCCTCTGGGGCAGAGCATTCCACACAGCCACCACTCTCTGTGTGAAGTAGTTTCTCCTCATCTCTGTCCTAAATGGTCTACCCAGTATTTTTAAGTTGTGTCCTCTGGTTCGGCACTCCCCCATCAACGGAAATATGTTCCCTCCTGCCAGAGTGTCCAGTCCTTTCATAAGCCTATACGTTTCAATCAGATCCCCTCTCAGTCTTCTAAACTCAAGGGTATACAAGCCCAGTCGCTTCAGTCTTTCCGTGTAAGGCAATCCTGCCATTCCAGGAATTGACCTCGTGAACCTACGCTGCACTCCCTCAATAGCCAGAATGTCTTTCCTCAAATTTGGAGACCAGAACTGTACACAGTACTCCAGGTGTGGTCTCACCAGGGCCCTGTACAGCTGCAGAAGCACCTCTTTGCTTCTATACTCAATCCCTCTTGTTATGAAGGCCAGCATGCTATTAGCCTTCTTCACGACCTGCTGTACCTGCATGCTTGCCTTCATTGACTGGTGGACAAGAACACCCAGATCTCTCTGAACAGCCCCTTTACCTAATTTGATACCATTGAGGTAGTAATCTGCCTTCCTGTTCTTGCCACCAAAGTGGATAACCAGACATTTATCCACATTAAACTGCATCTGCCATGCATCTGCCCACTCACCTAACTTGTCCAGGTCACCCTGTAATCCCCTAACATCCTCATCACATTTCACCCTACCACCTAGCTTTGTGTCATCAGCAAATTTGCTAATGTTATTGCTGATACCATCTTCTATATCATTTACATATATTGTAAAAAGCTGCGGTCCCAGCACGGATCCCTGCGGTACCCCACTGGTCACTGCCTGCCATTTCGAAATGGAGCCGTTAATCACTACCCTTTGTTTCCTGTTAGCCAACCAATTCTCTATCCAATCTAGTACTTTGCCCCCAATCCCGTGCGCCCTAATTTTACTCACTAACCTCTTGTGTGGGACTTTATCAAAAGCTTTCTGAAAGTCCAGGTACACTACATCCACTGGATCTCCCTCGTCCATCTTCCGAGTTACATCCTCAAAAAATTCAAGAAGATTAGTCAAGCATGATTTCCCCTTCATAAATCCATGCTGACTCTGTCCTATCCTGTTACTATTATCCAGATGTGCCGTAATTTCATCCTTTATAATAGACTCCAGCATCTTTCCCACCACTGAGGTCAGACTAACTGGTCTATAATTTCCTGCTTTCTCCCGCCCACCCTTCTTAAAAAGTGGCACAACATTAGCCGCCCTCCAATCCTCAGGAACCGACCCCGATTCTATTGAACTCTGGAAAATAATCACCAGCGCATCCACGATTTCATGAGCCATCTCCTTCAGTACCCTGGGATGCAGGCCATCAGGTCCCGGAGACTTATCAACCTTCAGACCTAACAGTCTCTCCAACACCAAATCCTGGCAAATAGAAATTCCCTTAAGTTCAGGTCCTTCAGCCACTGTTACCTCAGGGAGATTGCTTGTGTCTTCCCCAGTGAACACAGATCTGAAGTACCCATTTAATTCCTCTGCCATTTCTTCGTTCCCAGTAATATATTCCCCTGCTTCTGTCTTCAAGGGCCCAATTTTTGTCCTAACCATTTTTTTGCCTTGGACATACCTAAAAAAGCTTTTACTATCCTCCTTTATATTCTTGGCCAGTTTACCTTCGTACCTCATTTTTTCTCTGCGTATTTCCTTCTTACTAATCCTCTGTTGTTCTTTAAAAGCTTCCCAGTCCTCCGTTTTCCCGCTTATCTTCGCTAAGTTATACTTTTTCTCTTTTAACCTTATATGTTTCTTTACTTCCCTTGTCAGCCACGGCCGCCCATGTCTCCTCCTGGGATCTTTCTTCCTTTTAGGAATGAACTGATCCTGCATCTTCTGCATTATACACAGAAATATCTGCCATTGTTCCTCCACGGTCTTCCCTGTTAAGGTATTAAACCATTGAACTTTGGCCAGTTGCTCCCTCATAGCTCCATATTTCCCACTATGGGACAATTTCCCATGGCCAATCCACCCTAACCTGCACATCCCTGGACACTATGGGACAATTTCCCACGACCAATCCACCCTAACCTGCACATCCCTGGACACTATGGGACAATTTCCCATGGCCAACCCACCCTAACCTGCACATCCCTGGACACTATGGGACAATTCCCCACGGCCAATCCACCCTAACCTGCACATCTTTGGACTGTGGGAGGAAACCCACACCGACACGGGGGGAGAGAGTGCAAACCCCACACAGTCGCCCGAGGGTGGGATCGAACCCGGGTCCATGGCGCTGGGAGGCTGCAGTGCTAACCACTGAGCCACCGTGCCAACACCTGAATCGAGGGACAACAGATCCTGTAAGTAAAGACAGTTTTAGCATGGAAGGACAAAACGTGTCAGCACGGGCTTGGACGGCCGAATGGCCTGTTCCTGTGCTGTATGGCTTTTTGTGCTCGTTCCAGACTCTCCAACCAGTGGAAAAAGTTTATCGTGACCCAGTTCCTTCTGCTTGTTCATATTTTGAAGGTAAGTGCTAGCTCATGGGACTAGATTCGGTTCGGGTAGCCCGGACAATTTGAACCGACGGGTATGTTTCTGTGCTGTACAGCTGTATGACCCTGATAAGATCACCCCTTAACCTTCTCAGTTCAAGAGAAAATAGGTCTTCTTGTGTCCTCTCCCCTCATGACATAACTCCCGAGGTCCAACTATCGCTCCTGTCAACTTACACTGTAACCCCTCAGAGGTCGATGTGCTCACCCAACAAGGCCCAGCCAGGGATTGGTCCCAGAACAATGAACTCTTGTTGTCCAACTCTCTGGATGGAAAGGCCAGTGGATTCCATTAGGGTCTTGATTCTTTTGTTACACATCAAGGACATTAGATTAGATTACTTACAGTGTGGAAACAGGCCCTTCGGCCCAACCAGTCCACACCGCCCCGCCGAAGAGCAACCCACCCAAACCCCTACATCTACCCCTTACCTAACACTACGGGCAATTTAGTATGGTCAGTTCACCTGACCTGCACATCTTTGTGACTGTGGGAGGAAACCGGAGCACTCGGAGGAAACCCACGCAGACACGGGGAGAATGTGCAAACTCCACACAGTCACTCGCCTGAGGCGGGAATTGAACCCGGGTCTCAGGGGCTGTGAGGCAGCTGTGCTAACCACTGTGTCACCGTGCCGCCCACTAAATTATTAAACTGGAGAGGGTTCCGGAGAGATTTCCCAGGATGTTGCCGGGAATGGGAGGGTTGGAGTTATAACGAAAGGCTGGATAGGCTGGGAGGTTTTTCCCCGGAGCGTCGGAGGCTGAGGGGTGACCTTATAGAGGTTTATAAAACCATGAGGGGGACAGAGAGGGTGAATGGTGGGTGTCTACTCCCCCCAGGGTGGGGGGGGGGGATTTGAAGACCAGGGGGGGGCACATGTTTAAGGGGAGAGGAGAGAGATTTAAAAAAGACACGAGGGGCAACTGTTTTCCCCAGAGGGTGGTCCGTGTGTGGAATGACCTTCCTGAGGAAGTGGGGGGGAGGGGGGGGGGGACAGTTACAACATTTAAAAGGGATTTGGATAAGGAGATGAACAACGTGGAGGTGATGGGGTTGGACTAGGGCAGACCAAGTTAAAAATCACTTATCCATTTGTAATCGCTTATCCATCCCGGAGTGGTAGCTGAAGACTGGGGTTTATTGCCCCAGTCCTAGTTACACCAAACTCGGAAAGATGGGATTGAGTTGCCAATCCCACACCACACCAGGTTACAGTCCGACAGATTTATTTGGAAGCACTAGCTTTCGGAGCGACACTCCTTCGAAAGGTCCACATTAGGTTCCACCTGATGAAGGAGCAGCGCTCCGAAAGCTAGTGCTTCCAAATAAACCTGTCGGACTGTAACCTGGGGGTGGTGGGATTATTAACTCCAGGAATATGAAGGTTTTGGAGGGATATGAGCCAGCAGCATGCAGGTGGGACTCGGTTATTTGGGATTATGGACGGGTTGGGCTGAAGGGTCTGTTTCCATGCTGTGAGATTCTGTGACCTTTATAAAGATTGATCCACATGAAAGCCCAGTCTCTTTGGGCACTCACTGTGTTTAACGTCAATCGGATCCAGAATGTATCACCCTCCCACCTGCTTCCATCTCCTGTGTGTGTGTGTGCAGGACCCTGACCTTCCCGGAGCCGGTTATTTTAACCCAGCACCCTTCCCACATCCCCCCACCCCGGTGTCTGTCCTTGGCACACTGCGGTGTTCCAGGGGGTGGAACATCTCTCCTTCAGACCCTCCCACTTTCTCTGGGTCAATGTTGATCTCAGCACCTTCAGATTGTGGGTCCAGTGCCTCCCTTTCATTTCTCACTTGTTACATTCCCTGTCACCCTCTCTCTCCCCACTCCCCCCCAACCCCCAGTGGGACGGTCTGTCCTTCCCGGTCTGAGAGTTAGACACACCATTGTTCTGCTGTTCTCACATTCCCATCGCTTCACCTGAACTATCCACATCCTTCCTCTCCCCAGCGCTCCCGGCCCCACTACAGCGTCAACGCTGCTCCCTCCCCACTTCACGGCAGCTCTGGGGAAGAGGCAGTGAGACTCGAAATGTTAGCTCGCTCTCTCTCTCTCTCTGTGGATTCTGTCTGACCCACTGTGATGCTTTTTAGAATCGGATTCCCTCCAGTGTGGAAACAGGCCCTTCGGCCCAACAAGCCCACATTGACCCTCCGAAGGGTATCCCACCCAGATCCATTCCCCTAACCTACATTTACCCGACTAATAAACCTACATTATGGGCAATTTAGCATGGCCAACCCACCCTAACCTGCACATCCCTTGTACTGTGGCTGTTGCTGGCCAGTGGGAGCCCCTGGAGTGTGAAATTCAATCTGATTTACCCTCATGTGGTTGTGCCTTCAGGGGTGCTACACAAATGCAGCTCTCTTTTTGAGTCACTCATAACATTTGGTTCATAATGATATCATGTCTCTGTCTCTCTCTCTGTCTGTCTCTGTCTGTATCTCTCTCTCTCATTCTCTGTCTGTATCTCTCTCTCTGTCTGTATCTCTCTCTCTCATTCTCTGTCTGTATCTCTCTCTCTCTGTCTGTATCTCTCTCTCTCTCTCTGTCTCTGTATCTCTC